>NW_003852646.1:1398903-1520380 GCF_000181295.1 Otolemur garnettii | reverse complement strand
ACCCTTGGTAGAGTGCTGTGGTGTCACAGCTCACAGCAACCTCAAACTCTTGGGCTTAAGCGATTCTCTTGCCTCAGCCTCCCAAGTAGCTGAGAATACAAGGCACCCACCACACCTGGCCATTTTTTGTTGTTGTCATTTTTTGTTTGGCAGGCCTGGAGGGGGTTCAAACCCACCAGCCCCGGTGTATGTGGCCGGCACCCTAGCCGCTGAGCCATAGGCGCTGAGCCAATTCTTTGCTTTTATTAAAACAAACTTAAAAGCCAGTATTATACATCTTCAAAGATGTAAATTTCTTTTCTAAATACCTAGATTCTAAGGATGAAACACTAGAAAGAGAACTGTGGGGTCAAAGGAGTTTTTATGACCTTTTACTAGTGTGTGTTCAGTTGTTAGATCAGAGTTATATAAACCTATCTCCACCACAAATCCAAACAAAACCACCACCCATGCCCCATGGCAGAAAATGGGCTATTGCTTCCATGGCCTTTATTAAAAACAAACAAACAAAAGCTTCCTTTTTCCAGAAGCCTGTAGCTATGGCTTGAACACGTCTCCTTAAGTTCATGTGCCAGGTGGGACATTGGCCCCCAGTGCAGCAGTGTTGGGAGGAAGGGCCTAATGGGAGATGGTTGGTCACGGGGGCTCTGCCCTCATTGAATGGATTAACGCCCTTGGAGTAGGATTGGGTTCCTTAAAAAAGATGAGATCATCCCCTTCTTACCCTCCCCCACTTGCTATCTTTGCCCTTCTGACTTCCATCATGGAGTGATGCAAAAAGGAGTCCCTTGCAGGATGCCAACACCTTGATTTTGGCTTTCTCAGGCCTCAGCAATGTGAGAAGTAAATTTCCATTCGTTATAAATCACCCAGTCTTTGGTGTTCTGTTATAGCAATACAAAAGACACTCCCACCATCTCCCCTCATATTCATTGACGAGGATTAAATCTGTAAAATTGACCTGGACTAATTAAGACCCATCCCCCATGGCTGGGCAAGAACTGACTCCCCTGAAGCTCTAAGCCAGGCGTCCTCAAACTACAGCCCTTGCAGGCCACATGCAGCCCACCTAGGACATTTATCCAGCCAGCAGGTGTTTTTGCCTCTGCTGCCAGTCCTGCATAGCAGCTGACTCGTCCTGGGGCCCGCAGTCCGGCCCTCCAACGGTCTGAGGGACAGTGAACTGGCCCCTTGTTTAAAAAGTCTGAGGACCCCTGCAAGCACTAGACCCCTAAAAATAATCAGGTCTGTTAATAAAGAAGCAGGGACTAAAGGACCCAGCTAGAACTGATTTATGTTACTACTGACTAATTTTAATCTTTTTTCCTTTTTTGTTTTATATTTGAGGAACAGGATGGTGATAATTACAGTCCTAGGACTCAGGAAAGTTTGTTTTTAATTCTGCTTCTGTCCTCTGCTAAGGCTTAGACACTGAATTACCCAGTATCTGAGATTTTTGGTCATTAAAAGGACTAGGGTGGGAGTGGGGATGTGGGTGGTCTGAGGAACCAGATGATCTTTAGGATACCTTCCAACGCTAAGATTTTAATTATTTAAAACTTGATAATCTATACTCTGGTTTCTCTTCAGATCGTATAAATCTTTCACCTTAAAATTTAATAATCTATGTGAGAAACCTCCCATGTCAGCTATATACCACCACCACCACCACCACGCTGTAAAAACCATGGGGACAAACTGCAAGAAAGCATCCCATTGACCAATGTTCCAGGAAATGGCTGGTCACGGAAAACTCTCCTCCCTTTCCTCTTTGTTTTTGAGATGGAGTCTCGCCGTGTTGCCCAGGCTGGAGTATTTACAGCTGGGTATTTACAGGTGCAGTTCCACTACTGATCAGCACGGGAGTTTTGACCTGCTCTGTTTCTGACCTGGGCCAGTTGACCCTTCCTGAGGCAACCTGGTGGCCCCATGCTCCCAGGAGGTTGGCATATTGATGCCAAACAGTGCAGACACTGATTGGCATGGTGCACTAGGGCCCAAAACTCCTGGACTCAAGTGATCCTTCTGTCTCAGCCTCCCCAGTAGCTGGGACTACAGGCGCCCACCACTGCATCCAGCCCCCTTCCTCTTTTGAAATGTTACCAATTTCACTTGCCCCTTTGTAGCTAATTAAGGAGGGCCAAATGTGCTTGAAGACCAGTTCTTCTGCCTTGCTTCTGCAAAAACTATTCTAATAGAACATTAGCCAATGCACTATTTCCTCTCTCTACTTCATAAAACATACTCTCTTTGAGCAGGGGCTCAAAGGTGACAGAATTGTTCTCTTGCTGTAAGTTTACTAATAAATAGCCTTTGTCTTGGTTTTAGTTTTGTTTCTGACACGTGGGATGTGTGTCTGTTTGATTCTCTTAACATACCTCCTGCTTTCTGGGTAACTGTGGGTTCTCATGTGTTAACAATCCTGGGCTACACTGGCTTCTTGAACCATCCAGAAACCAGTGTCGAGACTGTGGTTCAGACCTCTCGTTAAATCCAGTGAATTAATAAAGGACAGCTGACACCAAAAATGGACTGAAATTAAAATGCCAAGGGCAGCTTTCCCCTGGCTTCCACCCAAGAGTGTGTGATGAGTTCATCTGAGTTCCCCGAGTTCCAGGCATGCACTAGGCAGATTTATTATGAACCCATCAAGAGGCTGGGCTTGCCGCAGCAGCTGCCCCATACAGCACACAGCAAAACATCTGTCAGCTCTTGTTAGGAAGGTAAAAACACACGCCAGTGGGTACGTATGTGGGAATGCTAAATTATTGGATTTTGCCTACTAATGACCACTGTGGTTCCTATTTTGAATGTTTCCCAAAGCAGTAAATACTCAAGGTTTAGGAAAGTAAATCCAATTATCCACAGAGCACACTTATCGTATGTCATTCCCATGATCAAAGCGTATAGGGTAGGACAGAGAAAAGTTCTGTCCTGTAGGACCCTACATTCTTGTGAAGGAGAACAAAACAGATGAGCAAATAACATCAGGTATCCCAAGTCTAAAGGTAGCGAAGGGAGTGAAGTGGCCAGGCAAAACCCTGGAGGGAAACGCTTCCAGCTACTAGAATGGCAAGTGCAAAGTCCCTGAGGAGTGGGGAGTTTGGGTACAGTGAGACTAGTAGCAGGAGAGCAGAGGTGTGAGGGACAGAACTGGGCAGGGGCCAGGTGAGGTTGAGTTTACATTATAGGCCTACTGACCAAGATGATGCCATTGGTGGGTTTCAGCGGGGAAACAATGTCTATTTTTAAAAGGTCTCAGGAAACTGAAAAATTGAAAAGTAGCTAGTATTCCTTCAAGCAGCTCTTGAATGTAGGCTGGCCTTGTCACTACTTTAATCCTTAGAATGTAGTGGGAGGGATGCTCAGGGCTTCCAAGCCTCGGCCTTAAGAGGTCTGCCAGCTTCTACTGATCCCTCTCGTAGAACACTAGCTCTGAGCCTGGGCCACACAGAGAGGCCACACAGAGAACTGAGGCCCACAGCCCATAAGCAAGGACCCAGCCCAGGGCCAGCACCAATTGCCAGCTGGAGAGTGAGCCACCATGGACATTCTGCCCAGCTGAGCTCACGGAGACCCACAGCCCCCAGGAACATCAGATGAACAGAGGAGCCCCCACTCAGCCCAGGAAAACCACAAAAGTGTGAGGTTGAATAACTTGATTTTGAAATGGTTTCTTTCACAGAAATAGATAACTGAAATAAGGACAAGAGTAGACACAGGACACCAGACAGCTTTTGGGGTCGCTTGGGCAAGCAATGATGGAGGCATTGACCAGACTGGTAAAAGGTAAGACAGGGAGTTTTCAGTCTGGACACGCTTTACCAGTACAACTTTGAGGTTGGAAAGTGAGGGAAGGAGGGTGATAATAGAAAAGCAGCAATTCCCTGCCTGGCACTTCCTCACTCTAGACCACTCCTTAGAGACAACTACTTTAGCCTCTCAACTCTCTCTTTGATATGACAGGTGCCACCATATTTCATATTGCATCAACCAGTTGTTTGTTGTTTGTTAGTTTTGCCCTCAGTGGAGTGCAGTGGCGTCCAATAAGATTATATCTTTGAGTGAAATCCTTCCTAATCAAGAAACCAAATGTAGGCATGGCATGGGTGGCGCACGCTTGTAATTCTACTACTATGAAAGGCTGAGGCAGGAGGATCCTGTGAACTCAGGAGTTTGAGACCAGCCTGAGCAAGAGTAAGACCCCATCTCTACTAAAAACAGAAAAAGTTATCTGAGTGTTGTGGTGGGCAATTGTATTCCCAAGCTGCTTGGGAGGCTGAGGCAGAAGGATGGATTGAACCCAGGAATTGAGGTGCTAGGCTGACGCAATGGCATTCTTTTTTTTTTTTTTTTTGAGACAGAGCCTCAAGCTGTCCCCCTGGGTAGAGAGTGCCATGGCTTCACTGCTCACAGCAACCTCTAACTCCTGGGCTCAAGCGAGTCTCCTGTCTCAGCCTCCCAAGTAGCTGGGACCACAGGTGCCCGCCACAACGCCCGGCTATTTTTTTGGTTGCAGCCATTATTGTTGTTTGGAGGGCCCGGGCTGGATTCGAACCCGCCACCTTAGGTGTATGTGGCTGGCGCCTTAGCCGCTTGAGCCACAGGCGCCGAGCCGACGCCATGGCATTCTAACCTGGGCAATAGCAACAGACTAAGACTCTGTTTCAAAGAAAAAAAAAGAGAGAGAAACAGAAACAAAACTTAAAAGACATAAAGGAAATTATTAATAGAGGTGACCACATTAAAAAATAAAATTTCCATATAATAAAAAATTATACTTCAAAGATGAGCCATAATGTAAAGTATTTCAAAATATAACAAAACCTCATACCCTAAATATACAAATAATCCTAAAGAAAAAGACAAATCGAGACTGGCATTAAGCTGCTCTGAGAATTTTGCATCATATTGCTGTGTCTTGCTGTATCAGTTTCAGACAAATCATGAGGCTTCTCATCTTCCAGGGGACATGCCCAGGCTTCTTACAGCATGGTGGCCTCAGCTTCAAGGCTGTCCTCAAAGTTGTTTTTTGTTTGTTTATTTGTTTGCTTTTTGGGAAACAGAGTCTATGTTGCCCTGGGTAGAGTGCTGTCGTGTCATAACTTGTGGCAACCTGAGACTCCTGGGCTTGAGCAATTCTCTTGCCTCAGCTTCCCAAGTGGCTGGGACTACAATGCCTGCCACCACGCCTGGCTACTCCTCAAAGTTTTTATTCTCTTTTTTTTTTTTTTTGGTTGACACAGAGTCTCACTTTGTGGCCCTTGGTAGAGTGCTGTGGCATCACTGCTGACAGCAACCTCAAACTCTTGGGCTTAAGTGATTCTCTTGCCTGGCTTTTTTTTTTTTTTTTAAGAGATGAGGTCTTGCTCTGGCTCGGCTGGTCTTGAACTCCTGATATCAGGGCAATCCAATCACCTGAGTTTTTAAAGTTTTTAAAGCCCAGAACAAGTCACAGTGCAAAGCAAGTCACAAGGCCAGCTCAGGTTCAAGAGGTGAGGAAACAGACTCCCTTTCTCACTGGAGGAACAGCTAAGTCCTAGTGCAAAGTAGCCTGGATATAGGAATCATTATTATAATAATAATACCACATATTGTCTAAAAATACCTTTCTTCTACCCTCATGACTGACAGATTCACTGAGAATATTATTCTAGGTTGAGCATTATTTTCTCTAAGAATGAAGACATTGCTGCATTGCCTTGTAGCCGCCAGCGCTATTGAGAAGGTGAAGCCATTTTGATTCCTGTTCCTTTATATGTGATCTCATATATTTTTTCGGAAATCTTTGAAGATCTTCTGTTTATCTGTTGTATGATAAAATTTCATAATGTGGCCTTGCATGTGTCTTCTTTCTTTTCTTTTATCTACTCTTCCTTCTCCTGTTTTTCATTTTTAGTATGTTGGGCATTCAGAAGGTCACTGTAATCTGGAAACATGTCCTTCAATTTGGAAATTTTTCTTATATTATTTCTTTATATTTCCCACAAGTATATTTTCTTACAATATTAAAGAGTGATGTTATTTTACATTTTTAAAAATCTCTGGTGGTTCCTATAGTTCAGCAGCTAGGGTGCCAGCCACATACACCAGGGCTGGTGGGTTCAAATCCAGCCCAGGCCTGCCAAACAAAAAATGACAACTACAACAACAACAACAACATAGCCAGGCATTGTGGGGGGGCACTTGTAGTCCCAGCTACTTGGGAGGCTGAGGCAAGAGAATCACTTTAAGCACAAGAGTTTGAGGTTGCTGGTTGCTGTGAACTATGATGCCACGGCATTCTACCGAGGGCCATAATGAAACCCTGTCTCAAAAAAAAAAAAAAAAAGAAAAGAAAGAAAATCTCTTTAATGCCTGATTGAATAGAATACCACTGGATTCCCACATCTACCTCTGCATTC
Source organism: Otolemur garnettii (assembly GCF_000181295.1). Taxonomy (NCBI): domain Eukaryota; kingdom Metazoa; phylum Chordata; class Mammalia; order Primates; family Galagidae; genus Otolemur; species Otolemur garnettii. Next base: position 1,513,976 of record NW_003852646.1, on the reverse strand, counting down.
AATCTGTTGCAATATGTTCTTTTGGTTGAAGTATATTAAGAAATTACAGTTAAGCACATTTTAAAGGAAGCTTATGTCTGAACAGATAGCAAGACAAAACCCAATATAACTAGAAATACCTGGTATATATTTATTTTAGGACTTTGCTAAACACGAAATATTCAGTAATCTTTTTTGTAAAGAATATATCCAACATTGCACTGGTAGGAAACAAAACTGGCTTTGTTTTCCTGTATAAAAACCACTCAGCACTTCATTTGTATGTCTGACTGGAAAAGTTCGTGAAGAAAGCAGTCAGAGAAATTCGTGTATCCAATCTGTAATATAATTAAGCAACAGAGATGATACAAGGTCAGCTCACACCTCAGATGGTCTGATAGCTGCTGTCACAAAGTGAGTCACCTACCGTGAGTCACCTACATCATTTAAGAACTGGGATATGTTTGGAGAAATGCATCATTGTACAAACATCACAGAGTGCACTTACGCAAACCTAGGTGACATAGCCTACTGCACATTTACATGATACAGGCTACAAATCTGTACAGCATGTTACTGTACTTAATACAATAGGCAACTATAATACAATGGTAAGTATCTGTATATATACACAAGGACAAGGTAATGTGTTGTGCTGTGATGCACAATGGCTACAATATCATTAGGAGATAGACAATTTTCGGCTTCATTATGCTTTCATAGGACCACTGTTGTATATGTAGCCCATTGTTGACCCAAACATTGTATGTGGTGCGTGACTGCACTTCTACCACCAAGAATGCAAGCGCATGGATTGGACAGAACACAAGTCTTAGAGAACCTGAGGAGGAGGATACGATTGTTTAGTGAGGCACTCAACTTATCACAAGCCATCAGGTCTTTAGCATGGAGATATGCTAATAGTTATACAGGACTGCCATACAGCGGTCATTCTTGCCTAAAAGGAAGACCATGTCCAGTAGATTCTATGAGTTGGTGGTATATGGATCATCAAAAGATAGGAATAATCTTGGATTCATTTCCCTGTTAACTCAGAGGACATAGACAGAAATATAAACCCAAAGTTATCGACGCCTAAAATTCCAATGGCCAGAGAATGACTATTTTTTTTCCGTACTTTTGTCTGAACATGTGATTAACCAATATATGACAGCACATCAATTCAGGTAAATACAGAAGAAACCTTTTATCCTGGAATGCTGTCTTAATCATACCTTGAAATAAACACTAAGAAATGCATTAAATTTTTCCCCACTTGGATCAAAGAGCAGCAGCTTGAGAGCAGAAATGGCAGCAATGGTGGTGGCAGGAGCACCTGTGGTCTTTAGGCTCTGAGGGTTTATCAGGGAACAGGATGGGATGGTGACCATCAAATGAAAGCCTAGACAAAAATAAAACAGAATACAAAGCAATAAAAAGGAATAAACTGTTGATATGCCAACAACACGGATGAAGCATAAAAAGGAATGGATTACTGATGCGCCAACAATAGGGATGAATCACACACACTATACTAAGTTAAAGAAGTCAGACCTCCAAAATTGTAACATTCTACATAATTTTCTTTATATGAAACTCTAGACAAGACAAGCCTAGTCTGTAATTTTTAATTACAACTAAAAACTCTGGACAAAATATATAAAGCAAGTATCAGCAGATTCCGAAAGGGTGGCCAGAGGTGGACTGGCTAGGTAATTTAGGTCTCAGTGGATGGCCTGGCAGGGAATTCTCGGAGGCCTTCTAGCTCATCTATCTCATCTTGGGCACTAGAAAAAGGCACAACCCAAATGACCAAACATAAAATTTCAAGGAAAATGCTTTCTCAAGTCAAAGGACTTAGAATAGCCATTATACACAGCCTTGTTAATACTTGCCCTCCCCCAGAAACCACAGCCCTCCATCTCCCCACTAGGCTCTGCAGACGGTGGTGTGGAGTTCTGTTAACCATCCTGCTGTGCACTAATGTGCAGTCATCCCCCGCTACCAGCTTTGGGGACTGAAGTGGAGCTCTGTCAATGAGCCCCACCCTGCACAAACACGGTAAGAGGTGATACCCACTCCCTCCTCCTTCCTTCAGGATGCTGTGGAGACTGGGGCCCTGTAGACAGTCCCTGCCCTACACTAGGCAACATAACAAAGAGGCAGCACCCACCTCCTACAGCTAGAACATGGGGAGGATTATAGAGAGGAGGAAGCTGTAAAAAGACAGTCTTTCACTTTGTGCATGAAGTCTAGGGCACGCTTCCACGTGACCTATGTGTGAAACCCAACAGAATGAACAGAGCAAAAGCTTTGAGAACTGAAATGTGGAGCACATCAGTTGGTCTCTGGGCGGCACACAAGCATAGAAGATTGAGCACTGAATTTGCAATGAAATTGCTATTCAAACTCACCACAAAAATGAGCCACGATGTGCATTCTGACTTTAAACAGGTTGAAGGTGTGCTAGAAGACTTTAAAAGGAATCAGAGTCTTACACTACCCACAAAGTCCAGATAAAAAGAAAAACCAAATGGAAGTTTTAGAATTAAAAAACTACAATAACAGAAGTAACAAACTCCTGGCTGAGCACAATGGTGGAATGGAGATGACAGAGGAAATAAACAGAGAACTTGAAGACCAATACAAGTTATGTAATCTCAACAGAGAAACAATAGGTTTTTTTTAGTGTTTGGGATTCATTGAGGGGATTTTTGTTTTGTTTTGTCTTTTGAGACAGCATCTCACTATGTCTCTGTTGGTATCATGGTGTCACAGCTCACAGCAACCTCAAACTGTGAGGGCTTAAGTGATTCTCTTTTTTCCTATGCACACACAGAGAAATGTGTAGGTACATATAACCACGCTTCTTAAAAGTGGGTTTCTATTACACATGCCAATACCTGCTGGTTATTAAGTCTATTCTTGCAGTGTCATTTAAATTCCTGAACAGTGTTCTGTTATATAGTTGTGTGACATTCTTTAGTTAATTATTCACTATTTTTAACTACTTAGACTTTTTTCATTACCATAAGCCATGTGATGAAGAGCCTTGGCTAAACTGTCAAGCACATCAGTTCTTCCTTGGAGCCAAATAGTTCAAATAGTGTGAACATTTTTCAGGCTTTTGATATATTTTATCACAATCCCCTCCATCAGGTCTTCCTTTTACAGTCATGTAGTTGTGCAGTGCACAGCCCATACAACTGTATATGGTGGTCTTGCCCATCCAGAAGTGATGAGTACTTATTTTCTTGTATTCTCACCAAAATAAGATAGCATCATCCTTTAAATCTGCTAAATGGTGAGTGGAAAAGTGTCCTTTGAGGGTTTTTCTGTTTGCTTTAGGGACAGTGTTACTCTGTTGCCCAGTCTAGAGTACAATGGCACAATCACAGCTCACTGCAACCTTGAACTCCAGGGCTCAAGTGACCCCCCTCAGCTATGATTACAGACACACATCACCCAGCTAATTTTTTCTAGTATTTTTTTCTAACTTTTTGTAGAAATGGAGTTTCACTATGTTGCCCAGGTTGGTCTTGAACTCTTGGCCTCAAGCGATCCTCCTGCCTCAGCCTTTCAGTGCGTGAGCCACATGGAAATAAAAGGCAATTATGTGAACAGAAGACTGATTATCATCAGCCAGGCAATGCAATTAGAAGTAAAAATTGCTAAATTTATCCAAAGTTTAGACTCTAGATATGAAAAACTTTGATCATATCAAAGGAGATAATAGTATGCCACTTTATAAATAAAAGTATACTACTAGCAGCTTTTTAAATAGCACACATTAAACAAATCTGTTTAACCAAAAAATTTATTAAACAGATTTAAGTGGCTGCACACGGTAGTTCACGCCTGTAATCCTAGCGCTTTGGGAGGCTGAAACAGGAGTTTGAGAACAGCCTAAGCAAGAGTGAGACCCCGTTTCTACAAAAAACAGAAAAATTAGCTAGGTGTGGTGGGTGCCTGTAGTCCCAGCTATTCTGGAGGCTGAGGGAGGAGGATCCTTTGAGGCTTGGAGTTGGTGGTTGTGCTGAATTGTGATGATGCCACTGCACTGTAGCCCAAGGGACAGACTGAAACGCAGTCTCAAAATTTAATTAAATAAAAACAGATTAAGTAAAAAAGGCATTTGTTTGGCTTTTGTACTTGAAAAGCCTAAGAGCAGCCAGTTCTGAGGCACAATGCTACAACATGTGCTTGATCTCTCTTTCCATCCCCGGCTCTGCCTTCTCTGCAATGGCTCCATTCTCAGTGGGGGCAGGATGGCTGCCAATCCACTCAGGCTTGAAGCTCCCAGACTTCTCCAAGGTTGGGACTCCCACTAAGCCTGATACCATTGGCCAGAAATGGGTGGCATGACTCCCCCAACTACTCTGGTTTGGGGAGTAGAATGCACATATTTGCAGACATGATCACTCTCTAGTGCAGAGATTCCCTAGAGAATTGTGGGCCTCTACCATAAGGAGAAATGGATGCTGAGTGATTCTAACAGCCATCCTAAGATGATAATTATATAAATATATAATAAACAGAGGTCTGGAAAGGTGGCTTATTCTGAATCCCCCACCTGGCAGCTCAGGTAACCCTAGAGAGGGAAAGCATCTTTGTTAGACTACCCGTCAGAACAGGAAGAGCTCATGGCATTCCCTGGTGTGGAAGAGATGGGAAAGCAGAGGCTACCAAGGGAGAATGAATTGCCCCAAGCCACACAGCTGCCCACAGGCAAGGATGATACTCAGGTGGCTTGGTTCCCCACCCAGTACTCCCAGCTGGCCTTATGAGGGATGAAATGGGACTATAGGAGGGGCCTCAAGCCTTTCAGGACAGTCATATCAGCTCCTCTCAGCTGCTGCTGGGAGTATCTTAACAAGTCTTTCACTCCCTACCCTGCCGCGGCCCCCACTGGCACTCAGTCTATGTCAAGTAGCCAGGTAAGAGTGTCCTAGAGGCCTTTCCAGTCATAGATGGCACCCATCTGTGACCTTACTCTTATATGATATGAAACATGGCCCTAGGCCTGAGCCTCTACCCCCTCTAACTTGTGGAGTGATACCCAGGTCAGGCTGGGGCTTCCAGTGTCTTCCCGCTCCAAATCTCCACCCCACAGGATCCTAAAAAACCTGCCATTCTTCCATATGGTATGTTCTGAGCCAGCTCCAGCATTAAGCCACCAGCCAGGCTTGGGTGCAGCAATCTAACTGAATGGGGAAGCTTGTCTTGAAGCATATTACCAGGTGTCCTAAAGGCTACCATACATGCATACATAGGGAAAATGAGAAATTGTAGCTAAATGTACTTTTATTTATAAAATATTCATTACAAAATTTTACACATCTCTCAACATGTTGATATATAAATATGAAAACTTCAAAAACATAAAATGTATAAATACAAAAAACATTAAAAATATAAAACATAAATTTGTTAATTTGGGATTATACTGAGTGGCTGGAGCAGCGCACTTTGGTACATAAGGTGAGGTTGGAAACATCAGAATTGGATCCTTGAGAGTGGATCTCACACACACGTAATACACCTTCTCCATCAGGAGATCATCTTCTCATGCGTCGCAATGAGAGATGTGCTCAGTTTAAGAATGTTTCTGTTCAGAACCTTGATGTCGTCCTGGATTTTTGCAGTAGATTCCTTTTGGTATTCATGACTTGGCCAATTAAACCAGCAAGTGAACTGACGGATTCTGGCCTGGAGAGCCTTTTGGTGCTGGGCTTACACCTCTTCTCTGTGAGCCTCTCCACCCCCAGGCCCCACCTGAGGGCCCAGGAGCTGTCTGCCCCTCATTGTCCTCCACCACCAGTGCTACTCAGTGGTGCCCACTCACATGGGGGCCTCCTGCTGCCATCCAAGGTCACTTGGGCCAGGCCTGTCCCTGCTGGTCCTGTTTCCTGTCTTCAGTCACAGCTGCAGTGGTCCTCATCACCCAAGGAGAAGCCACTCCAATTCCCAATTCTTTTCTTGGGGTTTCGCGTTCTCTAGCCTCAGCATGGAGGTAGCACAGTAGCTCCACCATGCACAAAAACTTGATGTCTGGAAGACATCCATGGTTTTATAAGTGTTCCTGTTATCACCAATGTAATTAGACAAACCACACCCTGGCTCCACACAGAGCACAAAGGTGAAAATCCAGGCCCTCAGCTGGTGAGAAAAACAGACTGGGGTGGGGATGGGGATGCAGGGACAAGGTCTTCCCAACACATTAGCACTTTAAACAAAGATGATACTGATAACATCTAAAGCTGGCAATCATAAATTAAATAAAAAAGGAAAATTATAAGAAAGTATATACATAATATATACACATAATTTTTTTTGTGTGTGTGTCTCACTCTGTTGCCTTGGGTAGAGTGCTGTGGTGTCATAGCTCATAGCAACCTCAGACTCTCAGGCTCAAGCAATTCTCTTGCCTCACCCTCCCGAGTAGCTGGGACTACAGGGGCCACCACAAAGCCCAGCTATTTTTCTACTTTTAGTACAGGCGGGGTCTCATTCTTGCTCAGCTTGTCTTGAATGCCTGACCTCAGGGGAGCCACCCACCTTGTCCTCCACAAGTGCTAGGATCACAGGCATGAGCCAATGCGCCTGGCCTGGCCATACACGTAATACTTAGATAGTAGTTAAGAGCATGAGGATCTGGAGCCAGCCAGCCTGGGTTCAAATCTTGCTTTTACCTTACTTAATCTTGGGTATTTCACTTACTCTGTGCCTCAATTTCTTCATCTGTAAAATGAGGCTAAAAATAGGGGTGGAGATTCTGTGAGGTAACTGATCTAAAGTGTTTCATGCAGGTCCTGGCATACAGTAAATGTTAGTCACTAACATTGTTAAGAGTCCTATGCAGGGACCTTGTACACCCATGCTTGGTGGTGGCCAGGCCCTACCTACCCCCCACCCCTCCAACCCCACTCCGGCTCAGGAACCCCCTGCCAGCAACTGCCCATTGTTCCTGCCTTCCTGTTCAGCCCTGTTCCAGGAATGCTGGAGCTGCTCTCAGCCAGGCCCTCCAGCCCCTTTATCAGGAGTCCTAAGACTGAGTGCTACTCAACAGAGGAACCCAGCTGACGGGACTGCCTGAGACTTAAGATCATGGAAGCAACCAGGAGCATGACTATCCTCAGACTTACCATCTCACTCAAGATTTAGCTTTCAAGGCTCGGCGCCTATAGCTCAAGCGGCTAAGGCACCAGCCATATACACCAGAGCTGGTGGGTTCGAATCCAGCCCAGGCCTGCCAAACAGTAATAACTACAACCAAAAAATAGCTGGGCATTGTGGTTGGCGCCTGTAGTCCCAGCCACTTGGGAGGCTGAGGCAAGAGAATCGCTTAAGCTCAGTAATTAGAGATTGCTGTGAGTTGTGACACTATGGCACTCTACCCAGGGTGACAGCTTGAGGCTCTGTCTCAAAAAAAAAAAAAAAAAAAAAGATTAGCTTTCAAAATGCTGCTTCTAGCCAGGATTCAGGAGGGATCAGTTTAGCCTCTAGAGTCTGGGCCTAGGCAGATTTCTCAGATCATGCTGCCTCTCTCTACCCGACACCCAGATTCCCCCAACAAAGGCAGAAAGTGGGTAAAAGGATTGGGCAACCTTCCCAGGCTGGCAGCTGGAAGAGACCAGGATATGGAGTCACTGTATCTTGGCTCAGTTACCAAACTGCTTTGTGACCCAGCGCTAGGCCCTCCCCGATCTGTGCCCCAGCTTCCCTCCTCTAATGGCTACAGGAAGGCAGATATGGCTCTTCACAATGACTGCCGCTGGCTGTCTGGGTTACTGTGGGAGTCGTCTGACCTCCTCAGGGCTCAGTTTGTCTACTCTGCAAAATGGCCCTCTCACCTACATTAATGAGTTAGCTCCTGATCTCAGAGAATTCTTTCTGCTTCCTTCTGTCCCATTTCTCTGCTCAGGAGAGGAACTACGCCAGCAGATCAGGGTTGCCTATTTGAGGCTTTGGGGAGAGTAAATCCAAGCCTTAGCTGCATTTCTCTCTGCGCTGTGCAGGATCAAGGCCTGGCTTTTGACATACTTCCTCCCCACCCTCACTCCAGGGGAGCAAAGAAGACCCTGCACGTCCACAGGTTGGCTCTGATGTGGGCAGCATGGTGAGTGCCCACCGTGTAGGAGCGAGATGATGTCCTACCAACAGGAAGTTACTAAAGATCTGAGGAGCAGAGCCGGTGCTAACCTCACAGCAAAGCAACAGCTTCAGAGTCTAAGCCTATTCGTAAGCCTAGTCCCCTCCTGCTTGCCTTCACTTGCCCGGAGGTCACTATCATGCTGCCTTTCTTCTCCTACTCCCGTCTTATGGTTTACCACAGGAACCCCCAAACCTTCTGTTCGAATGGGGGCAGGCATCACAGGCTTGGGTGCCCCATCTCCATCAACTTCCCCCAAACTGCCCCAAAGTTACCACAAAGATATCTGAGAAATACACTGTGGTTTTTGTGAGCAGTCTTACAATAAGCTCTGTCCCCTGTGAATGCCTCCCTCAAACCCCTCTTTGCCAAGCTCCTGCTCTCAAACTTGCCCACCACCTTGTCTGTTGGGTCAAATTTGCATTGTCAGCAACATGGAAATTAGAAAATAGTTTCAAAGTGGTCACGTCGCATGGCAGCACTACATTCTGCACATCTGTTCTTTGTTCCCAGAACATACACCTTCTAGGAATTAAGAACTAACCACTCAGAAAAAATCCCAGAAAACATGGGAATCTGGAGCTAGTCAAGCCAAGATTTACACCCTTACCTGTGGCATGTAAGGTTTACATGGCAACTACCTCATTATCAAGAAAAAGTTCAAGAATTTCTGAGCAAGTTCTCATTTGGGTGAAGAAATCATTTGGTGGTTCTGTAAATGCGGTGTATCTGCTGTGAGCTGTGCAGTTAGGTCAGCTTTTTCCCATTTGCGAACAATTTTGTCACTTTTTTTTTCTTTGAAGGAGGAGTTTCTGACTGTGCATTGTATACTGGCCACCCCAAATTTTAAGACTTTTTAAGATTGCTCACACAAATATGTAACAAAGCAGAACAATATCCTGGTCAGAGCACAGGTTGCAATTTTTATTTTGAACAGGTCAGCCACTAGAGATCTAACTAGGCCCTGCCCTCAAGAAGCTGAGGGTCTAATCAGTAGTCTAAGGTATACGTAAATACAAGATGGTTATTATTAAAAAATGGAACAGAACAGTCTGATCCAGAGTCTCAGGTAGAAGAGGCCACAGGGATGATCTGGAGGCTTTCCAGAAGAGTTCAGTGGATCTGGCTAGGCAACGTGGCGGCACCGGAAAGCACTCCAGGGACATCAGCAGCATTCACCATTCACTGGGAATGGTGAAGACTCCGGCCTGGCAGAGAGAGGTGTTCGGGAGATAAGGCTGAAGAGGGAATAAACGGAGTGGACCACAGAGGCCCCATATGTCAGCTCTGGGAGTTTAGTCCTGACCTGGAAGCAGTAGGGAGCCACTGAAGAGTTTAAATAAGGCTGTGCCCAATAAAAGATATTTCTTTGTAGCCAGACTATGTCAGAGATGGGTGGCACCTATGAAACCGGGGAATGGAGATCCCCTGTGTGCAGGCAGGAATTAAGGGATTTGGGTTCTATGCTGACATGTGACCACAGGTCAGTCCCTCACCCAGAAGGGCCTGCATCCTTCTCCATCTTCTCTAAGGCTCCTTTAGACCATGCCCAAGTGAACTGAGGGGAGTGGGGTGTGTGTGTGTGTGGTCATTTGGTCAATTAGAGTCTCTATTTTAGTTTTTGCTTTGGAGACCCGACCTAAGGTTGTCCCATCACTCAGGGTCTACCTCGGCTTTAGGCCATATGGCCCAGCCCTCAGGTGTGTCCCACGTCTCAGCTTTCTGAAACAGCATGTGTCTCACAAGAGAAAACAAGGCCTTGGAACCACTTTCCAGCTGTGTAAGTGGAGAGGAATTTTGCCTCCCCATGCCTCAGTTTCCCCAGCTATAAGAACAGTGTTAATCACACCTGTTTTGCAAGGAAGATATGAAAAGGCACAGAGATGAAGCCTTGGAAGTGCCTGGGGCAGTATCTCTGTGCTCTGTTGGCAGTAAGTGCTCCATTAGTGGCAACTGTCTTTCTTGTTATTCTTCCTATTACCTGTTTCCTGTGTGGGACACATGGCTGTAAGCTCTTCATAGGCAGACAGTGTCTCCTTCCTGGGCTGAACTCAGGATCTGACCTCAAGGCTACTACAACTGTGCCCAGGCTGGTCATGGTGACTGTGACGTGGACCTACCTGTCCTGGAAAGCAGCCCTGATACTCACCACACCCTGAGTGGGTGCACCCCATTTGTCATTCCTCGTGGGACTGCCCAGCACACAGGTCCCCAGTCCCTCCCCAGGCACCAAGGGTGACAAGTACCCTTGTCCAACCAAACCCACCAGGATCTACACAAAATTCCTCCTCCTTTTCTGTTTAAATTTACGTAATTATTTTTTTGGAAAATACATTTGAATTTTTCAAAATTTAAAAGATACCAAAAAAGGTGTTATAAAAATAAATCCTTTCCCATCCCAGAACACAACTTAGCTCCCCGCCCAGGAGAAAACCAATCTAAATTCCTTCTTAATAATTACATTTAATTTGTTCCTCCTTACAAAAACCATAATCATTCACAGCAAACACTAACTTGAAAAAAAAAAAACCCACCATATAAAAGTACCAACTGAAACCCTCACCCTCAGTGCCACCATCCACGGACATGCAGCATCTTAGTCTATATCCACATCCACTTTTCAAAAAAGTGAACAAGATCAGAATCACAATATTGATTTTTCAAGATTTCACTAGCATCAGCAACACTTCCTCACAGCTACTTCGTTAAATGATTTTAATAGCTTTGTGATCTTCCACAGATAACAGGCATTAGGTATTTCTAGATTTTCCTTACTCGAAGCAACATGGTGATGGACCCTGAGACCTCAGTGTAACAAATTCCTAGAGGAGCAATGTGGGTCACAATGTATAGCCATTTTTTAAGAGCCTGGATACTCATCAAACCCTCCAGTCCAGTGCTTTCCTCATCAGCAGGACTAGGCATCTGATCTAAATGCTAAGCTCCTCAAGAAAAGGCAAGAAAGTTTTGATTCATGCCCATCTCAACAGCTTTGTGTCCCCTAACCCTACCTCCAAATGTAGGCTAAGGCCAAAGGCTTGGTAACCTGCCTTGTTTATCCAGCCATGGGGCTTACCTGGACCCATCCCAGTCCAAGGTGAGTCAGCTGAACATGGGCGGACACCACCCTTCCCAGATCAGAAGCCTAGGTAAGACAAGGGCCACCTTCCAGGGAGGGGAGCAGACTGTCTCAGCAGTGGCTAGAGAAGGACGTGCAGCCGCACCTGGCCTGCAGGTAAGAGCCCAGCCATGACCCTATGCTAGCTGGGATTGGGATGAGTGAGACCAGCTCCTGCCCTGACTCCTTCCCTCCCTGCCCTCCCCTCCTGGGATTTCCCTGGCAGTTTCCTTTCGAATTGCTTCACTCTACAAGTGAAATATGACTGGGGGTTCCTTCTTCTGACCCCAACCCTGACCAGGTTTGATTGAAGGCTGAGTGATTTTCTTCACTCAGACATCATGAGAGCCCCAGGTTTCTTCTGACTGCGTATGGCTGTGTTCAAGGAGGTGGGACCCACATTCTGCCCCATGAAAGGCCAGGCCCACTGAAATGTGAGGCTGCAGACAGGCAAAGAATCTATTTCCTCAAGAAACCCAAAGCATAGGCTTCTGTCCTTACTTCTCTAGCTTGAACCTGTTTCTGTCAACAACCTCCCTGCTACAGCACAGAAAAGCCTACGGGGATAGGCCAATGGCTTTACCTAAGAACTGATTTCTTCATTTGGAGCCTGGAAATAGCCTGCACAGTCAGAAATGAATAAGACAATGGACGCTCAAGAGGCAGTACATGCCCTCCATGTAGCAGGGTCTCAGAAACTGGGGCTGAAATGAACTGACTAACCTGGGCAGGCAACAAACTGGCTGCTTTATATACAGTGGCCCAAGCTAGTACCAATTCTGCCAACACCACCACATGTCACTGGGCTCCTTCCTCTCACCCTGTCCCTTAAGAATCTATTCTCCAACCATCAGCTGGGGAAGCCTGCTTCAATGAGACGTGGATCACAGAACTCTGCTGTTCAGAATTCTCCAGTGGCTCCCATTTCACTGAAGTAAATGCTAGAGTCCTTCATATGGCATACAGGCCCTTGCTGTTCTGACCCTTCCAATTCACTACATCCCTGGGTTAATTTGACCTCCCAGAGCTATTCCTCTGACTCTAACCTACGCTTTCCTCTGGCACACTGTCTTGTAAAAGGAGGGATGAATTGTTCACAGGAACAAGGAGGAGTCCCATAGCTTCAGCACTCTGGAGAGTGTTCCAAAGGAGTATTCCCACTCTAAGTTCAAAGTAGGGGCTGAAAGACCCCTTTTTAGGCCTGTTGATCTCCAAGGACCTGACTGTTGTTTGTTGTGAGTGGTGTTACTGTTTATATCAGAAAGTACAGAAGTTTAGGGTTGGAAATCTGGAAAGTGCTATAGGACAAAAAAAAACTTTTGGGACAGAATTAGGTGGGTTCTTTACCTTTCAGAGGAGCCAATTATTTTGGGGAGTCACCAGCAGAACTTCCATTGTCAGATTACAGGAATCAGGCAGCTTTTCAATTTAACTCAAAAGGGATGTGTTATCTTTTTTTGAGACAGAATCTTACTCTGTTGCCCTGGGCAGAGTGCTGAGGCATCATAGCTCACAGCAACCTCATACTCCTGGGTTCCAGTGATCCTCTTGACTCAGCCACCTTAGTAGCTGGGACTGCAGGCACCCACCATAACAGCCAGTTAGTTTTTCTATTTTTAGTAGAGATGGGGTCTCACTCTTGCTCAGACTGGTACTGAACTTCTGAGCTCAGGGGATTCACCTGCCTTGGCTTCCCAGAGTTCTAGGATTATAGGCATGAGCCACCCCACCTGGGCTAGAGATGTGTTTTCTCTCCCTTTCTAGGCTCAGGGGTATCCTTCAAAGGACTTTCTACTTACCAATTGTACACACAGGTGGAAAGGGAAGAAAGACCATATTTAGGTTTTTAGGCTCTCTCTTCCCTCTCGGTCTACTGTGTGCCAGGCACTGCACTCAGCACTAGGGAGTCTCAAATGAGTGACAATCTCTAGCCAGTGACAAAGACAGGCAAACAAGCATAGCACAGGGGAAATCCAAACCAGGAAATGCAAAAGGCTTTGCTCACAATAGGTGACTAACAAACATTTGTGGAATGAATTCGATGAATAGGCAAACATGTATGAGATGCTGTGGCCTAGAGAAGGGAGGCTTGCCAATCTCCATGGGTATGTGTGAGTGTGGGAATCTGGAGGAAGGCTTAGAATTGAAGGTGGAAGAAGAGCTCAACAGAGAACAAGGCTGGAGAAGGTGCAAATGGCATTTAAGTCAGAGGGAACAGCACCTGCAAAAAAGCAAGGCGGCATGAACTAGCAGGTTAATTTTAGGACTAGAAAGTGGTATGGAAAGAATGAAATGTGTGATGAGTGTGGAAGAAAGAGGAGGTGAGATTGGGAGACGTCAACATAAATCAGACCACAGAAATCTGAATGCCAGTTTGAGGTTTATCCTGAGGGCAACAGCTGGGTATGGTTTCAAAAGCAGAGCAAGGCAGAAGCTGAGGAGAACTCCCAGATTTCTGGCTCAGACCATGGGTGGATTTGGTGAGACTGCTATGGAGGCACAACACAGCTGGGGAAAACTGAGTCCAGTCCGGATAACCTGCCAGTCGTAATGTAATAAGATTCCAGAAGGCAGATGGGCTCTCAGGTCAGGCTATAACTGAAATAATACTCTAGTCCCAACTCCTTGAACCTCCGTCCTTCATCGCCCAGTCAGGATCTTTTTCCTTCCTCCAGGAGGTCTTACTGGTTACCCTAGCTTTCTCTTGCTCCCACAGACTCAGTGGGAGCTGCCTGAGTCCTGCCTGAGCTGCCTGAGTCCCTTATAAAGGACCTGGAGTCTGATTTTACTGTGGGAACTTATCTGCCTGGCCAAGCCCAAGTCTCCTTCCCTGGGTAACGGGGGCTCTGTCAGTCAATGGTGAGTGGCACGTGAGTTGAATGTGCACGAAGTGGGGAAAGGCATTTTCAGCTCCGCGCCTACTCTAGAAATAAGGGCCGTAAAGAAATACGTGTCTGAGAAAGGGTGACATCACAATGGGTAGGAAATACTCAGGGACTTGAGGCGCTAATGAAAGTAAAGGAAGCGAGGGGCCTTCCTTTTCATTGGGAGCAACAAGCAGCCCGGAGAGGGGCGTCGACTTGGTCCTCCTTACCGCCCGCAAGTGGGGGCGCGGAGCTGAACAAGCCTTAGCCTTCCCAGGCCGTACTCCGTTGCTTTACCTGATCTCTATGGAATCTGGCGCCAGACACAGGCACCTGGAGAAAGCGTGAAACCAGGGGACTCTAGTAACTTACCTGTCCAACGCCACACCCGCCATTTTCCGCCCGCCAGCCGCCAGGAATCCTGGGAGTCACCCCTAGCCGCAGGCCGGCAGGGAGGCCGTCACGCATGCGCCCTAGACGCCGTACGCCGCTAGGGGTTGTCTCTGCGCCCACGCCGTAGCCCATAGCAACCGCCGTAGCAACGGGGAGACTGGTGCTCTAGCTGGGTTCGGATCGGGGTCGGCCTGGGGGTCGTTTGTAGATCTCTGGGAGGTGTGACAGTTGGGGAAGCTGAGGCTGGGAGGTGAAGGCAGGTCTCAGGGACCTTTGGACCTCTCTCCGGTGCTCCAGTGCATGGAGTTTGTGCCCGGTTGCTCCTGTTCCCCAAAGTGGGAAATTGAGGCTGAGAGAGGGGCTAGTTCGCCCAGAGGCGAAAGCCTCTCCCGCTGCCCCACGGTAAAGAAAATCAACATGCTGCCCTGTCTTTATAAAGGAGATGTGAGGGAAATGAAGGTGATTTATAATAAGAGAATATGGATTTCACTTTGTAAGAGCTCAGACTGGATTATATCCAATCATGCTTGTACCTAACTTAAAAGAGTAAATATAGGTATACTTGAAGACACTTTTCTTTTTTTGCTTTTCTTTTCTTCTCTTTATTTATTCATTTATTTATTTATTTTTTGAAACATAGTCTCACTATGTCACTCTTGGTAGAGTGCTGTGCCATCACAGCTCACAGCAACCGCAAACTCTTGGGCTTAAGTGATTTCTTTGCCTCAACCCCCCAAGCAGCTGGAACTACAGGCGCCCGCCACAACACCTGGCTATTTTTTGGTTGTAGTTGTCGTTGTTGTTTGGCAGGCTGGGGCTGGATTCAAACTCACCTCCAATGTATGTGGCTGGTGCCCTAGCTGCTGAGCTACAGGCGCCGAGCCTAGCCGACAATTTTCAACTAAATTGTGCCAACAGTTTATATTTGACATCTTGAGTCAACAGCCAAATATAGTATTTATATACAATCATGGAGTGACTGTGACAGCAAAACTGCAGGCAGACATGGGCATGCTGTGCTGGTGACTCACCTGTGGTGAGCAGGGTCCACGGTCATTTGCCACAGTGGTGAACAAAGTATGACTTCCCTCCATTAACCTGATACATGCATTGCTGGATAATAGAGTGTATATTAAAACTGGGCAAAATTTATTGTATTTGTATATAAAACAGACTTTAAAGAGGTTTGTTTGTTTGTTTGGCTTTTTAACCTACCTAAAAGTTGGACAGGATGTTTGAAAGTTGTACAGGACAGAACTGCTTGTTGTGGTAAATTGTTCTGTCTGTTACAAGAAGTCCATATCCCTGCTCCCTCCATCTCCTAAATGCTAGTAGAATCTCCTTAGTCTTGTGACACCCAAAAATGCTCACACAATTTTCCATCTGTTCTTTGAAATACCACCGATTTATTCAGTGAAATAATTTTTGCCAGTATGCACGTGCCGGGCACTATCTTGGTGTGGTGGGATCATGCATTGAACGAGATCCCCTGCCCTTCTGACTGGGTCCAGGGTGAGAAAATACCCAGTGTTAATCATATAATATGGGCAGTACAGGTCAGGGGTGGAATACACCAGAAGACCCAGCCTGCTGGCAGGGGGTCACAGGGCCTGGGAAAGCCAACCAGATAAGTAGCATCAGAACTGAGGCTTGAAGGAGCGTTACACAAAGGAGGGTGATAAAATGGGCCCGGGGTGCCTGGCACACAGTGGACATTCAAAATGTTTTGGATGACTAGCTGGACAATTAGATAAGATACCAAGCATATTTTCTGGTGGGGAGCTATTTCCACAGTCGGCCCTCCATACAGCTGGGTTCTACATCCATGAATGCACAAATTAAAAAGTTAAGTAAAAAGTAAAGTAAAGAGGCTCGGCGCCTGTGGCTCAAGCGGCTAAGGCGCCAACCACATACACCTAAGGTGGCGGGTTCGAATCCCCAGCCCGGGCCCGCCAAACAACAATGATGGCTGCAACCAAAAAATGGCCAGGTGTTGTGGCGGGCGCCTGTGGTCCCAGCTACTTGGGAGGCTGAGGCGGGAGACTTGCTTGAGCCCAGGAGTTGGAGGTTGCTGTAAGCATGATGCCATGGCACTCTACCCAGGGGGATAGCTTGAGGCTCTGTCTCAAAAAAAAAAAAAATGTAAAGAATAGCAATGCAACAATAAAAAACAATTCAAATAAAAATACAATATAGCGACTATTTAGCATTTATATTGTACTAATTATAAATAATCTAGAGAAGATTTAAAGTATATGGGAGGATGTCCTTAACTTATATACAAATACTATGCCATTTTATATAAGGGACTTGAGCATGCTTGGATGTTGTTATCCGTGGGGCTGGGGAGGGTGTCCTGGAACGAATTCTGAGGAATGACTGTACCTGTTTCCTGGCTCCCCCAAAGTCCAGCACTAAGTTGGAATGCAGTGGAGAAAGGATCTCAGAAAAATAGTTGTGTGGTTCCTGGAAATGATTTCCAGGAAATGGATCTCTGCTACCCCGCTGCCCCAGAGAAGAGATACCTGCCAAAAATATACCTGCTATACTGCTTAAATGTTAGAAAAATCAGGGCAGAGATGACCTCTTATTTTCGCATCTGCCATTCATTCATGGTCCTGGTGGCAGGGTGTGCTTTTGGCAGATGGTAATTGCTGAGGACTGTCCTAAGATAAAAAATCTTCCAGAGTTGTACACAGAGGAGAAGGCCAGATAAAAGGGTCTCTTTCCCCAGGTTGTCTAAAGGAAGTCAGAGTCAGAATCCATCTCCTCCTAGAAAATTTCTGTCCTCTTGAGATGGTCACTTCTGCCTCAAAGCCCAGGCTGGAGCAAAAGTCTGGAACTGGCTGCTTCCAGGAGCCACGCAGGCAGCGTTAATCAGCAGAGGGCTGGATGGGAATAGGAAGGGAAACGGGAAGTCACCTGTAGCCCCATCTAAGAGGTAGGCTGAGAGTTAGCCTGGGTGGGGGTTGCCGTGAATGATTCCTGCTCCTGCCTTGCCAAATATTTTTTTATTTTTTTTTCAGTACAAGTCAGAGAAAAGAATTTTACATTTCTAGATTTTTAAATGTTGGCACTAATTCAAACTTAGAAAAACAAAACCAGACTCTGAGAGGCAAGAAAACGCATCTGGGACCTCTGGTTTTTGTTTCCATCCCAGGAAAACTACCAGGGGAAAGTGGAAGCCCAAGCAGGATGCATTGCCTCTGGCAATATTACTGAGTTAGCCTCCATGCTAGGGGTTAGAGTTTTCACAGCAAATTAAAAGGCCTAGTTCCTGCCCTCTTGGACCTCCCAGTCTAATGAAGTAGACAGGTAGAAAGACAACTACAGGAGTGGTGGATTTTCAACAGGAGTGAGGACAGGGAACAGAGCTAAGTGAAGCAAAGATCAAGGAAGGCTTCCTGCAGGAAGGGTGCTCTGGCCCAGGACTTGAAAATTATTAGGAGTTAACCGGGCAAGGAGTGAGAGGTATCCAGATAGAGGGAATAACACACACAAAGGAGACACAAGGAAATTAGATCCATTCAAGGATCTAAAAGTAGCTCATTGTGGCTGGAGCTGAAAGGGATAAGGAATAAAACGTAAGGCAAGAAGTGGAGCTGGTCAACTAGGAAATGGATGTTTCCACTCGGTGGTCTAGGTTAAGAGACAACAGAGAGCGGTGGGACAGGGGCGCACTGAGTCAGGCGCTCTGAAGCTGTATCTCCTCTGCTGTAGTCCAGGGTTGCCAAACCTTCCTGTTTTTAAGGCACAACAGGAAATTAGATTTTTTTTTTTTTTTTTGAGACAGAGTCTCACTCTGTTGCCCTGGATAGAGTGCCCTGGTGTCATCATAGCTTAAAGCAACCTCAAACTCCTGGGCTTAAGAAATCTTCTTGCCCCAGCCTCCCAAGTAGCTAAGACTATAGGTGCCCGCTGGGACACCTGCCTAGTTTTTCATTTATTTTAGTAGAGATGGGATCTCACTCTTGCTCAGACTGATCTGGAACTCCTGAGCTCAAGGGATCCTCCCACCTTGGCCTCCCAGAGTGCTAGGGTTACAGGCATGAGCCACGACACCCATTTAAGAAATTAGATTATTTAGATTATTAAATGCAAAGCCTGAAGTTTTTCTTTCAGACCGCTAATCTAAATGTTTACGATATTCTGCAATGTCCAATAAAATCTATTTACATCTAGCCTACTGGCCACTGCTTCCTATCTCTGGAAGCTCACGAAGGCCCTGAGAACACTTTAGGGCATGTAAATTCTGCTGGTGGTGGGGAGCTGCTGATTGCCATCCGCAGGAGGGGAGGCAGAGACTTGTTTGGAGGGTGTCGTGGCGCCTGGTGAGGGGCATGTTAATGATAGAGGTCTGCACTTCACGGGATATGGGGAGAGGCAGATTTGATGACGGATTAGAAAGGAAGGTGGGAGCAGAGGCTGACACAGGAGGCAAGACAGCAAGAGCCAAGCAAAGAGAAAGAGCAAGGGTGGATGAGGTCCCTGGGAGCCTGTGGGTCACTCAGGGAGGTGCTGAAGTCACCTCACCCCTGGCACAGACCACACAGTTCCCTGTGCCACCCTGGAGCACTCCTTCATCATGTGCCCCACCTGCTTCATGTGGGCTCAGTGGTGTGAATAGAACACGCCCTGACCCCATAGGACTGCAATCTCACTGGGAAGATAGGACATTGATGAGTTGAAGCAAGAGGCCGGCCCAGCTCTGACTGTCCCAGGGGACAGAGCCCTAGTTGGGAGGACAGTGATCTCACTGCCAGGGAACCAGGGGAGGTCTGGCAGGAACTGAGGGTGACAAGGCGATATGGAGTAGACTGCTCCAAGGAAGGCCTGGAGGTGTGACAGAGCCAGCAGTGAGTGGGCAAAGGGAAAGAATTCAGAAAGACAAACAACCCCTCCCCCACGTTTCATCAGTGAAGGAAATAAAGCATTTCTCCAGAGCCAGCGATTCCTTTGAATTTCCCTGGGCAACTTGCTCAGAGTCCCTGCTGATGCTCTGCTGGGACAGTGAGGTGCTGGTAACTGTCCTTAGTGCCCCTCCCCCGACACCCTCCTACCTCTGGCAAAGTGCTCTGTTGGGTGTTTAAATTCTGCTGTGGTTTGTGATTTTATGAATTTCCTTTGCTCTGACTTCACTGTGGCCAAGATCACTAAGCAACAATGAGTTTGGCAATGGGTGGTAGACAGCAGAGCCCAGAAGTTAAAATGGGGTCAGAGGTGTAGGCAGGGGGATTCTGGAGGGCCTGCTGCCTTTCTGTTTTCTTTTCTTTCTTTCTTTTTTTTAGAGACAGAGTCTCACTTTGTCACTCTCGATAGAGTGCTGTGGTATCACAGCTCACAGCAACCTTCAGCTCTTGGCCTCAGGCGATTCTCTTGCCTCAGCCTCCCCACTAGCTGGAACTACAGGAGCCTGCCACAATGCCCGGCTACTTTTTCTTGCAGTTTGGCCAGGGCGAGGTTCAAACCCCACACCCTTGGTATATGGGCCAGCACCCTACTCACTGAGCCACAAGAGCCACCCTCTGTTTTCATATTAAATCCCAGCTCACTTGCTGCTGTGGGATGATGCTGTGTGAATCCCACACTTAGGCCTGGTATACAGCAGGTGCTGAATACACACCTCCAGCCAAGTTAGGTCTTAAGAGACCAGACCACATTAGCCCAGCTAACTTTTGAAACTGGGTGGCTAAGTATGTGTCCCGTGATCCTGCCTTTCTGGGCCAGCATGTCCTGGGCCTAGTTCTAAAGCCCAGAGTCAGCCTAACATGATGGGATGGCATTTTGAACACGGAGACCAGGGTTCAGGTACCTGACACACTGGTTCAATTCTATTGCTCCCATATCTAAAATGAGGACAATAATAGCGGCTGATACCCATCTCATATCAGAGAGTGCTACACACATGGGCAGGAGGCAGATGTCCTGGCCTCTTCTCAAGACAGTGCCTCACTCACCCTCTATACTCTGCAGGGTGCTCCGAGGAGCAGCCATGTCTGTCCTATACCCATCACTAGAGGACCTAAAGGTGGACCAAGCCATCCAGGTAAGCTGCCAGGCCCCATTAGCCTGGGCTCCCTGATCGGGGACTTAGGGATTACCCCAGGGTAACTCAGGAAGGCTTGCTCTGAAAAGTGCAGGCCCCAGGGCATGCAGGTCCCCAGTGCAGGGCCTGCTAGGCAGAGAAGGTGTCCAGAGGCCAAGGCCAGTGGATTTATAGCAGGAATGGAAAAGATCTGCTCTGTCCTGCTCTGTCCCAGCTTCCCTCCCTCTGGGACAGGTAGGCCCCATGCTCTAGGGCAGGCTTTCAGAAGAAACCTGGTGGGCATGGGATTTCGCCTGTTCAGTCCCCAGAGCCCCTTCCTTCCTCCATCCTGCCACCTCGTGGTCCCACTGAGTTTTGAGCATTTGGGACTTTTCAACTGAGAACTTGACTGGGAGGTGGGCCTTGATGTTCTGCCTGCTGCAGGCAGTAAATGGGTCATGATGTTTGGTGGAACATGGGCCGCGGAGAGCCTGATCCTGGAAAGAAGCACATCTGCAGAAGCCATATTTTCATAGGACCTTGAGCCTTGAGGGTTCATGGACACTCCCAGGTTCACCCCACACCCAATGCCCATACCCCAGGTTTCAGGGAGCCCCAGCCAGGCCAAAACTGACTGGCACTCCCTGCCCTTCTGTAGGCCCAGGCCCGAACCGCGCCCAGGATGCCCACCCTGCCAGTCCAGACGGCAGCTGTCTCCCCGCAGGCAGGTGAGTGAGCGGGGCTGGTGCCCCTTGCTAAGCATGGCTGATGCCCAGCCCCTTCAGGCCAGAGGTCTTCAGGGCAGCGTGGTGGCATCAAAGCTGTGGGAGGCTCTGGGACCATGGATTCAACATGGTGGGAGGAGAGGACCCAGGCTTCCACCTGCCACCCACCTCTTACTACCTGGGTGACCCTGGTCAAGTCACCTTGCCTCTCAGGGCCTTTGCCTGTGCTGCTCCCCTCTCTCCATAATTGCCTGATAATCTATTTATCCTTCCAAACCCAGCACAGACAGATGGGGAAGCCAGGGCTTCTCTGAGGCCCTCAGCCCAAGACCCTCAAGTGTATGATACCTGTCATACACATACAAGTTGTGGGGCTTTTTTCTTTTCTTTTTTTTTCTTTTTTCTTTTTCCTGTGAGACAGAGTCTCACTTTGTTGCCCGCAGCAGAGTGCTGTGGCATCACAGCTCTCAGCAAACTTTTGGGCTTAAGCTATTTTCTTGCTTCAGCCTCCCAAGTAGTTGGGACTACAGGGGCCCACCACAATGCCTGGCTCTTTCTTGGTTGTAGGTGTCATTGTTATTTGGCAGGCCTGGGATGGATTCTAACCCGCCAACTCTGGTGTATGTGGCTGGTGCCCTGGCTGCTGAGCTACAGGCACTGAGCCTGTGGGGCTTTTTTCTATATAAACAATTTGAGTCACCCCAGATCAGGATGTCAATACCATCCTGGTGACCCATCCTCCTGTGATCCCAGGAATGAAACACCAGGCAGGGCAGAGGGAGAGAGCCACCTGCCAGGCCCTCTTGGCTGGAACTGGGGCTGGCCTAGAGTGAGGGGATGTGGAGGAAAGAGAGGACAGCAGCAGAGCATCTAAGAGAGAAGGGGCCAGAATCCACTTGCCTTAGTCTGCTCAGGCCCCCATAACAAAATACTATGGTCTGCATGGCTTACATTATAGCCATGATGGGGGCTGAAAGTCCAAGATTTAGATCAGGGGTCCTCAAACTTTTTAAACAGGGGGCCAGTTCACTGTCCCTCAGACCATTGAAGGGCTAGACTGCAGGCCCCGGGACGAGTTGGCTGCTAAGTAGGACAGGCAGCGGCGGCAAAAACACCCAGTGGGCTGGATAAATGTCTTAGGCGGGCTTCGTGTGGCCCATGGGCCGTAGTTTGAGGACGCCTGATTTAGATTCTGGATATCCTGCCTTCTGGTGAGGGCTCTCTTTCTGGTTTGCAGACGGCCACTTTCCTCCTGGCTGAGTCCTCACGTGGCCTTTCCTCGGTACATTTGTGACTGAGAGAGCGAGCATGCACAAACTCACTATTGTCTCTCATAAGGATGCTTGTCCTGTGGGAGTAGAGCCCCACACCTATGACTTCACTTAACCTTAATTATTTCCTTAGAGGCTCTGTCTCCGAAAATAACAACACTGGGAGTGGGGCTTCAACCCAGAAACTGTGTGGGGACACAAACATTCAAACTGTAATATCTCCCATATGTCGTTGCTGGT
Source organism: Otolemur garnettii (assembly GCF_000181295.1). NCBI lineage: Eukaryota > Metazoa > Chordata > Mammalia > Primates > Galagidae > Otolemur > Otolemur garnettii. The sequence continues at coordinate 1,491,209 of NW_003852646.1, read as the reverse complement.
CCTAGCAGGTCCCATGCACCAGAGGGGACATAAATTTCCAAGAAGATGCTCCCAGGTGCAGGGCTGGGGCATAGGCTGCCCGCCTGGCAGTGCTGACCCTGAGGACACAGCTTCATCTTTTCATGGAGCTTTCGGACTACTTGCCTATCACCTGCCACTGTGGGTGGGCTTTATACATTACTTCACCCTCACTATGCCCCTTTAAAGGAGACACATGCTGGGACACTGGGAACACTGGCATAGTGAGGGCGGCAACTCCCTGTCTGTCATGCTGCCACATAAGGCCGCATAGGTGGACCAGGATGTTTGCAACTCCTGGAGTTGCTTGAGTACCTGTGGTACTGAACTTGAACTTGGCTTATCTCTTTTGCTGATCACTGTGTGAAAGCCTCCCTTTGCAGAGGCCTGCCCCACTGTGCTGGTGGGCCTCTCCTGGACCCAGCATGGGCTCTGAACCTTGTGTTGCATGTCTGGCTGGTGTCACATAAGGCCAGTGGAGTTGAATACCAAAGTGTCCCGTGCTGTCCCCAGACAAAGGCAGACCCCGCCCCTGGAACCTTCCAAGGAGCGTTCTGCGGCTATGCTGTGTTCTTGGAAGGGAGCGGCATGCCCAGGCCCCCTTTCTTCATAAAGTGAGCAGCCACAGAAGCCAGGCAGAGATGGCGAGACACAGGCCCTTAAGTGACGTCTTTCTTTTTCCTTCCTCCCTTCCCATCAGTTTTGTACCCAAATCTGGCAGAATTGGAAAGTTATATGGGTCTTTCCCTCTCCAGCCAAGAAGTCCAGCAGAACCTGCCTCAGATTTCAGAAGGTAACAGTGTAGGTATTTGTCTCCTGTCTATTGCAACTGCAAAATCTCCCAACCCTCCTTCCTTCTTGGTTTTCTTGTTTGAATAGACTTCCTCTCTGTGTGTTTGAATCTCTTCTTTCCCCAGCACATTCTTGTGGTTCTGTTTCTTTTCTTTTTTTTTTTTTTTGCCGTTTTTGGCCAGGGCTGGGTTTGAACCCACCACCTCCGGCATATGGGGCCAGCACCCTACTCCTTGAGCCACAGGCGCCACCCTGTGCCTCTGTTTCTTGATGGCACTTTTCTTTTTGAGCCTTCATGGAAAGCACTGTGGGGTTTCGTGGTTTCACATCTTCCCACAGGCCATGGGGCTGGAGGACCAGGGTGTGCCCTTTCACCTTTGGCCTGAGCCTGCTGGAGGAGGAGGAAGGACATTAACATTAACCTGAGCCAGGGCGGGGCATTTAGTGCAGGGCTGCGTTCCGGACAGGCAAGGCCAAGAGAGCAGGAGCTTGTGACCCAGCTCTGGCCCTCCAACTGATTTTTACTTTCCATGGCTTTGGGAAGCAAAATAAACCATAACAGAAATGCTTGCTACTGAAAATGTTTCCACTTATTGAATCAGTCCCCACTATAGCCCCTGCTGATTACCTCTGGTGTCCCTGAGGTCCACCTATCCTACCAGCCTCCTCCTGAGCAAATGAAACTGGGAAGCGAAACTGCAAGTTTTAATGACCACAGGATTTTCATTAAGGTGACAGAAATGACAATGGAGAATAGCCACAGCCACATACAAAGCCACTGCCAAATGAGGTTCTGACAGGGCCAAGTTGACAAGGATGAGGCCATGTGGGGCCTTGAGAATTCAAACTGCTGACACCCTGGGTGTTTCTCCACAGTGACCCCTTTGGTGGACATACTGTGAGACACAAACATGAAGCAAAGACGTTCACGCAGTAGCCAGCTCCTCTTTAATCATTTTTTGTTCTAATAACAAGGCATACATGCATCTGACCTAAACTTGGATAAAAATACACAATGGGAAATGCATTTTAGTAATTTCAAAACTTTTTCATGGCTTTTAACTTTTGTTGTTGTTGTTGTTGTTGTTTTGCAGTTTTTGGCCAGGGCTGGGTTTGAACCCACCACCTCGGATATGTGGGGCTGGCATCCTACTCCTTTGAGCCACTGGCGCTGCCCCTTAACTTTTTGTTTTTAAATAATAATAGGTTCATAGGAAGTGGCAAAGAGAGTGCAGAGAAGTCCCTTGTACCTTTCACCCAATTTCCTAAGTGATTACATGTTGCATAACTACAGTATGATATCAAAGCCAGGAGTTTTACAGAGGTACAGTGTGTGTTTGTAGTTTCATGTCATTTTATGAAGTGTGTAGATTCATGTAATAACCACCCCAACTGAGATACAGAACTATTCCATCACCATAAAGATCTTCCTCCCCATCCCTCTGTAGTCATGTCCTCCCCCCTCCCCCCCCCACTCCTTTTTTTCTATCTCTCTAATTTTGTCATTGCAGAATGTTATATAAACAGGATCAGATAGCATGTGACCTTTTCAGGCTGGATTTTCTCGTTCCACATAATGCCTTCAAGATGCATCCAAGTTGTTCTGTGTATCAAGTTTGTTCCATTTCATTGCTGAGTAGTATTCCATGGTGTGAATGTACCAGGGTTTAACCTGTTGAGGGACATGTAGTTGTTTCTAGTTTGGGGCTATTATAAACAAGCTGTGTGTGTGTGTGTGTGTGTATGTGTGTGTGTGTGTGTATAGTGCACTTTTTTTTTTAAGACAGAGTCTCACTTTGTCACCCTCAGTAAAGTGCCTTGGTGTCATACCTCACAGCAACCTCAAACTCTTAGACTCAAGCGATCCTCTTTCCTTAGCCTCCCAAGTAGCTGGGACTATAGCACCACAATACCTGGCTATTTTTAGAGACACGTTTTTGCTCTGGCTCAGGCTGGTCTTAAACTCCTGAGCTCAGGCAATCCTCCTGCCTTGGCCTCCCAGAGTGCTAGGATTACAGGTGTGAGCCACTGCACCCGGCCCTAAGGTTCATATTTTTGCCCATGATTATTCAATCACTGCAGTCCCATTTGTTGAAAACACTCTTGCAGTCTTGTCAAAAAGCAGTTCCTCTTAGTTGCTTGCTACTCTTTCTGGATTTCTGAATTTTGTTCCATTGATCCTTATTCTCTCCTTTTGCCAGTATCACGCTGATTAGTATAGCTGGATAAGTCTTGAAATTTGGTGGAGTGATTCTTCTCACTTTATTCTTCTTGTCAGAATTGTTTTAGCTATTTTAATTCCTTCACCTTTTCATATATAGTTATAATCAACCTTACCTGCATCTACAAAATATCTGTCAGAGATTTTGATAGAAGTTGTGTTCTAGCTGCATATCAATTTGGGGACAATTCATAGGATTACTAGTTCTTTCAATCCATGAATACAGAAGATCTTCCATTTATTTAGTTCTTCTTTGATGTCTTTCATCTAGTATTTTGTCATTTCCAGCATACAGTTTTTATAGATGTTTTGTTAGATTTACATCTAAGTATTTCCTTTTTTTTTTTTGAGTGATTGTAAATGGTATTTTTAATATTTTTTTAATTAAATGATAGCTGTGTACATTAATGCAATCATGGGGTACAGTGTGGTGATTTCACATACAATTTGAAATATTTTCATCAAACTGGTTAACATAGCCTTTATGTCATTTTCTTAGTTATTGTGTTAAGACAATTATATTTTACTCTTAGAAAGATTCACTTGTACCCTTGTAAGATAAACCATCGAAGTGATCCCTCCAATCACCCTCCCTCCACTCCTCCCCTCCCCATATTCTTAGGCTATAATTAGGTTATAGCTTTCATATGAAAGCTATAAATTAGTTTCATAATAGGGCTGTGTACATTGGATACCTTTTCTTCCATTCTTGTGATACTTTGCTAAGAAGAACATTTTCCAGCTCCATCCATGTAAACACGAAGAATGTAAAGTCTCCATCTTTCTTTAAGGCTGCATAGTATTCCATGGTGTACATATACCACAATTTATTGATCCATTCGTGGATCGATGTACACCTGGGCTTCTGCCATGATGTAAATGGTATTTTTAATTTCAGTTTCCACATGCTCATTGTTGGTATGTAGAGATACAATTGATTTTTGTGTGTTGGTTTTATTTCCTATGACTTTACTGAACTCATTTATTAGGTCGAGGAGTTTATTTGTAGATTTCTTGGGATTTTTTAGGAGACCATCCTGTCATCTATAAATAGGAACAATTTTATTTTTTCTTTTCTGATCAGTATGCTTTTTTTTTCCATTTTCTTGCCTCATTGCGCCGGCTAGATTCTCCAGTACTGTGCTAACAGTAGCGGTGAGAGTGAGCACCGTTAGCTTTTACTGCATCTGAAGGGGAAGCATTCATTAATTTTTATACTTTTGGCTTAATTTTTTTTCAAGACAAAAATCAAAGTGAGCCCTTTTGTACCCCATTACTTTCTATTTGCTGTGAATTTTTATTTCTATTTTACGTGGATTTTAAAAGAGTCTTTTCCTGATATCAAAATGAGGGTCCCCTTTTGGCACCCCCACCTCCTCTCCCCATTTCCCTGGCTTTTAGGGGCGCGGACTTTGACGCCCCCTAGTGGCTTCATGGAGCCACGTCCTCTCTCAGTCGGTGAGTAGAAGTGTGTGGTCTAGGGGGACCCTGTGGGTCTGGGGACCAGTCCATCCTCCTTTCCCCATCCCTTCCCCCACCCCCACTGAGGCACAGGGTCTGAGGAGCCTGGCTGACTCCCTACTCCGCTGGTGTTTGCAGACCGCGGGTTCGGGCCCCTGGCCAGGCCAGGTGGTGGCACCAGTGTCTGGGAACAACCTGGGCGTGCGGCGTGCTGAGATCAAGCCCGGGGTGCGCGAGATCCACCTGTGCAAGGATGAGCGCGGCAAGACTGGACTGCGGCTGCGGGCCATCGACCAGGTGGGCAGGGGCCGTGGGGGAAGAGGAGCCCCAGCTGTACTCACTCCCCCACCAGCCCGAGAAGGGACAGTAGTGCCAGGCAGACTGGGGGCGCTTGTCCCCCCCCGGACTCAGACCCCTTATAAGCCCCAGTAAGGAAGGTGCAGAGCAGGCATCAGCACCCCTAAGGCAGGCTTTCCCTCTCAATCTCTTCTCCCCACAACCCCAAGGGCTAGTGCTGGGTTTCAGGGGGACTCTCTGCCACCCCCTCCCGGCTCCTGTCTCTGAGAGCTGCCTCTCCCCACCTGCCCCCAACCTGCTCCTCACCTGGCTGGGATGTGGCACCCCAGGAAGAGCCCAGAAGCCCCATGTCTTTGTGAAAGGAAGCACAGCAGAGGGGTGCAGCCTCTGCCTGGGCTGAAACCTTGACTCACCGTCTTCCTAGCTGTGTGGCCTAGAAAATGGGGCAACCATGGCACTGGCCGTGCACAGCTGTAGGCTCCCAGAGTATCAGGGGAAAACAACAGCTTGGAGACGGGATTTGGGCTCAGGGTAGGCAAGGACGCTGACTCTGGGGATCGGTCTCCCCCCAGGGGCTCTTTGTGCAGTTGGTCCAGGCCAACACCCCCGCGTCCCTCGTGGGCCTGCGCTTTGGGGACCAGATCTTGCAGATTGATGGGCGTGACTGTGCCGGATGGAGCACAGACAAAGCCCATCGGGCTGTGAAGAAGGCGTCACCTGAGAAGATCGTCATGATTGTTCGGGACAGGTGAGTACCAGGCCCAAGGAGCCCCTCTGTCTGACCCCAGCCATGTCCCTAAGCTAGCTCACTTTCACTCCCTGCCAGGCCATTCCAGCGGATTGTCACTATGCACAAGGACAGCACGGGCCATGTCGGCTTTATCATCAAGAAAGGGAAGGTTGTCTCTGTGGTCAAAGGCAGCTCTGCGGCCCGCAACGGGCTCCTCACCAACCACTGCCTGTGTGAGGTGAATGGGCAGAACGTCATCGGGCTGAAGGTAGGCGGGGGGCGCCAGGGCCTGGGGGGATTGCTGGGTGGTGGTGGTGGGCAGGTTCAGGTCTGAGGACAATTGCAGCCCGTGCCTGCATCAGCTTCCTTATCCTAAGGTTGCCATGAGGGCTTAGTAAGATGATATGTCTAGAAAGCTCCAAGCACGGTGCATGTGGTAAGTGCTCAATAAACATTAACTATTGCTTGAAGCAAGAGGTATGACAGAATGAGGGCTATGATGACATGTTGAGGACAGGATACCTTGGTGGCTTCTGGTTGTATGGATGCCTCCTTATTCTCTGTGGCACTTCCATTTGTGGAAGTGGATCAAGTTCAGTAATAGGAGTATTATAGAAAATTGTCATTCAGAAATCCATTTCTGACCACTATTCAGTTTTCAAGGGAGTATGTGTGGTGAGTCTTATCTTTAGCAAACAGGAAGGAGCAAGTAGTCCAGGATCTGTGGATGGAATGAGGGGTTGGTATTTGGGGGGAATTGGTTCCCAAACAAATGAAAGTAGCTTTGTCCTAACTTGATGCCTCTTGGGCCAAGAGTGCCCCTCAATCTGAGCTGCTATGTAGGGCGAGAGACCCTTCCTCCTGCAACCAGAGTGTTGGCGCTCACAGGGCAGGTCCCCCCTGCAGATGTAGCCTGGGTGGTGGCAGATAGTTTTCACACCAGCTATCTGCTGTCACCATGCCATTCGCCATTCCTGCCACATGTCTGCTTGTGCTTGACGACCCTCCACCTTCCCGGAGGCTTCTTCTGGTGGCTCCTGATTGTTGTGATCAGGAAATTCCTCTCATATTTGTCTAAGATCCCTCCTGCTGCTTTCTCTCCCTTTCCTCTGGGATCAGACATGACAATTCAAAGGCAACCTATTATTGTACATGTAACCTAAAAAGCTGAGAACAGTAATACTAATTTTGAGTGTCTGGAATCTTTAGAGATGAGTGAGCTCACTCCTTCCAAAGCATTACAATTCTTTGATCTTAACTATTCCGAAGAACGGTTGTTCTAAGATGTGATTCTCACATCCTTACTGATGGCTCAAGGCATCACCATGAACTAACAGTTGCTCTATAGAACAGTGAGGTTGTGAAGATCTTAGGGAGGAGGTTGCCATTTTGCTGAATGACTACAGATAGCTATGCCTCCTGGGCTCATTTATCTTTCCAAAGTTTGTGTATTTCCACCTGTGGCCATCATTAGTTCTATCTATCACATCTTCTCCCATTTATTCTGGAACAACTAAGGAAACCTGTGATCATGTTTCATGGATGTGTAAAGGTCACTAAGCTCTGTGTAAGGGTCTGAGGCTCTTCTATGGCCATAGCTTTAGTGTTTGGACCTTCTAGAGATGTAGTCTTATGTTCTCTCCATGATCTAAGTGGTGCCCACAGGGCTTTTCCTTCCTATCAGTCAACCAGATGTATGAGGAAGAGTACCCTTGCAGCCCTGGCTCGGGCTGGCAGCCAGCAGGAGCCAGAAGGTGGGTGGGTGTGCCTGCCTCCCACTAGATCGTTATTCTCTTTGTGCTTTGGAGCCAGAACCCAAGTGTGACTGTGGCCTGGAATAGAAAATGTAGGCTTGCGTCTCTGGGAACCCTTGTCTCCAAGGAGAATCACTCGTATAAGGTTATGATATGTCAGTCAGGCCCGCACAGCTGGCCTTTAAGGTGAGGGTAGGGATTGGTGCTCATTGGACTAAGGAGATGCTCAGGTGGGAGATGCATGACCTCACTCAGGCAAGACCACACCTGGACGTCTGCCCTCTCCTGATAGGCAGCCCTGCCCCTGTGGCCAGGTGTCAGTAGTGTCCCACAGAGGGGCCTACAAAGTTGCTCCCAATCCCTAGTCCCCAGGGTGACTGCTCACTTACCTCCCCTTCAGGATAAAGAGATCATGGAAATTTTGGCCACAGCTGGGAACGTCATCACCCTGACTATCATCCCTATTGTCATCTACGAGCACATGGTCAAGAAGTAAGTCTCCCCCCACCCTTCTCCCTCTCCTGAGGCATACCTGGGCCCAGCCACCCACTACCTCAGTGCTGACACAGGGCACAGGCCCAACCTGGCCCATCTTCCCCTTTCCCCCCCTCCCTCCAAGGTGGCTAGTGGCTTCAGGTGACTTGAGTCTTAGAACTAGAAGTGAAGGCCCATATGGGGATGCACAGGCTTGGGGAAAGGGGAGGGGACTTACACGGAGAAACAGCTGGAAGTTTTGGCCACTGTTGTTGCTGTTCCCAGGTTGTCCCCGACCCTGCTCCACCATACCATGGACCACTCCATCCCAGATGTCTGAAGTCACAGGAGTGCAGCATGGGCCCTCCCACAAGAGGGCAGCTGGCCTGCTGATCTGAGGTCAGGGTGTCTTGAGGGCACATGTTCCAGGTGGGTGGACATTGGATGGCAAGGTCTTTCATCTATACACAGGTCCTCTGAGAACCTCAGACGCCTAACTGGGCTGAGGCTCAGGCAGGGCCTACCGGCAGTAGATTCTTTGTGCTGGTTTAAATGCTGGGCACACAGGCAGGCGGGCTAAATACTTCTCAAAGTTTCAACTGGGTCCCTTTCAAGACTTTGCCTGTAGCAGGAAAACATTGCATGTTTTAAGAGAACAGAAAGTTCTGAGAACTTTGTCTTCACTTGCTCTTTGTCACAGACTATACAAAATTATGACCCTTTACTGTCTTTTGAATAAAGATTTGACTTTAAGCAAAACCCCTTCCTCGAAGGAATTGAAAATTCTGGAATCCTTGGTGGCCCTATGACATGAGAAGGCTGGATTTCTTTTAAACAGTGGTGAGACCAAGGCCTTTGCTACACGTCAACTCTGAGAGCTGTGCTGTGGCTATGCCTCCATCCCATGCTGCCCGACAACCTGGGGCAGGGACGACAACATAGGACCGTAGGACAGTGGGGCTGATGGAGGGGGCCCTGACTTTAAGGAACCCCACTACATAATTGTGGCTGCTTCTGCATCTGCAAGGTGGGCAGGAGAACCCACTTCGAGGGGTGTTGGGGAAGATGAAATTTGATGTATTTACAGGGCCTAGTGGGGTCTGACACCTGGGGGTGGGGAGAGGTGGTTCCAGGCCCTGTGCCTGACCCCAGAAGAGCAGTGGAGTGCCCCACATACACACATAGCAGAGCCTGGTGGGCTGTGCCAGCACACAGCTCCCTGCTTCCCTCTGTGAGAGAGATCACTGCCCGCTTGGCTTCTCCCCGCATGAGTGTTATGACCCGTGCTGGGGTGGACAGTGTGAGCCCCTCATCACCCCCGTTAGAAAAACAACACAGTATAAAGAAAACAGGCCAAGGGTCTCTGTGTGTTTTCATGCTTTAATTCAGAGCTGACTGCTGCAGGTACAACTCTGTCTGAACAAAGGACAAAGGAGACAAGAGTGCAGACCCCTCCCCACCTCCCCTCTTCCCGCTTCCCCTGAATCCCCTGTCAAGGGGATGGCCTAATATGTGAGTGCACTGTGACCAGTTTGCACCATCCCTCAGATCAGAGAGGGGTTGTGAGTTGACTGGGCAGAGGCCCCGGAACTTTGTTTTGCCCTACCCCTCCCCAGAGTGCTGTCAGATACCCCTGTGCTAGTGGCAGTTGGGAAGGGTGTTTCAGTGAAAAGCTACGTTATCCCTTTAGGAGATATTTGTAATAAACTCTGCTCAAGGCCAGCTCTCTGTACAGAAGTCTGGGCCCCAACTTCCAATTCCTGCCAGAGCCCGGACCAGAGGGGCAGCAGGGCTGCTCTGATCTGAGAATTAGAACTCAGAAGAACCCGCTTCTGGCCACTGGACTCCATCCAAGAGACCAGCAGTTTCAGAAGGTGGTTTCTGGGGATATCGTTTCTCAGGACTTAATCAGTTCCGGCCAGAGGCTAGGGAGAAGGAGGCCCCAAAGATTTCTGCTTCAGAAGCCGAGGGCAGGAGGAAAAGTCAGCCCAGCAGGAGGAGGTATTAAGCAGGAGGGAAGAAGGGAGCTTTGGAGGACACACATCCCAGGCTCCAGCCTCCCCCCAGCCCACATTCAGTGCCCTGCCTCGTCAGGGCTTGGAGCCTGAGCCAGCAGGCCGCCGTGCCTCCCCCACCTGGGGCCACACAGGCAGCCCGCACCTTTGCATAGATGCAGGATACTGAGCACACACACACGAGCACTCACTCAAGAGCCGGGCCAGGGCCACTGGCCAGTGTGGTCGCAGGGCCTGTCCAGCGAGCTGTTTCTTCCACTGTCAAGAAGAAAAGCCCATCAGAAGCCCCAGAGAACCCCCAAAAGAGAAAACCCTCCACACTGTGTGCTAGGGGCCCCTGGAGAGCCACACAGGCAGATCTGGGGCCAGCAGGAGTAGAGGGCAGCAGCCAGGCCCACTCGCCCCCTGCACAGGCCTTGGGCCCAACCACAGCCCACCCTTGCCCAGGTGGCTTCTCCAGCAGCAGGGACAGACTAGACTAGGGCCCCTGCCCTTCCCATGTCCACCAAATACAAGACACAACAGGAAGGCCACAAATGCAAGACATGGACGACAGGAGCAGAGGGGCTACAAAGCTTGACTAAATTCCAGTGGTGAAAAATATATAGATTTTATGTTGTCAAATATAGTTCATACATTTATTTTCTCAGCAAAGCTTGGACTATTTCTAAGGAGACACTATGCAGCTCCATGAGTACACGGCACAAGAGGCTGGGTCCGTGGTCAGTCCCGGCTTGGCTTTGGATTGGTTTTGTCCACTGTCCCCCTCCGTGCTGTGAGCCCAGTGTCCTGTGGGGGCAGCCCCAGCCAGGCCCCAGGCATTTGGGTTTGGTTTGGCTGGGGTTGAGGGCGCTTCACAAAGGATGGCTGGTCTGAGGCCCCAACCGAGGTGGGGGGAGCTTTGGAGGCACAAAGCACGAGGCAGAGGGGCCTCTTGCCCCCGTGGCTGGGCTGGGCGCCCACTTCCAGTGCATGCAGGTGCCCTGGACTGAAGGGCACAGAGCAGAAGGGCAGAGCCCAGGAGTCAGGCAATGGCTGCTAGAGCATTGGGGATGAGGGCAAGCGACCTTGGCAGAGAACCAGAGTGGCCCTTAGACCAGAGGGCTGAATAAGATACAGGGTCCCACCAAACCCCCTAAAGGATATAACCTCTGAAGAGTGGGTGGGATGGCCAGATGCGTATAGCCCCTACAGAGGAAGAGAAGTGAGTTTACTTTGTAAAACAGTATTGTAATAAAAATGTCAGCAGCTTTGCTGGGGGGCACAGATGTGGTCCGAGGGAAAGAGTAGGGGACAGTGAGCCTTCCCAGGGTGACTGGCTTTGGGCTAGGAGCGGGGAGGCTGCAGGGTACCTGCCCGCCGTGCCACACCCCTGCCTGGGAAGCATATCCCAGGGCACCCTGCTTTGGCCTGGAAGAACATCATGGCTTCAATACCCTGTCTGGGGATTCTCCTGTCAGAATTCCCCACCCTCCTCTGGAGGCAGATAGGTCTAAGATGTAGGAACTCTCATCCCAGAAAGCAAGTGGCCACCTCACGGGAACCCCTGAGATGGCTGAGAACCAAGCTCCAAATGAACATAGTGCAAAGCAGAAGTTGGGCCTGAGGCCCCCAGAGAAATTTAGGGCAAGCAGGGGCAGTCATGGCCTGTGGCTTTTCCCACAAGCTGAGGATTCCTGGGTCCTCTTCCGCCTCCCAGACTGCAGATGAGACAGGAGATGGCCTGACCTCAGAAAGCTGGAGCCTTCTGGGTTCCCTACCCCTGCCTTCTCCTTAAGTGGTGGGGCTCAGGGAAGCAGTCCCCAGTACTGAGCTTGCCGAGCTTAGCTCTCTCATGGAAAGAACGACCTGACACACCCAGCAGTGCCAAGAGGAAGTGGATTACAAGGACAGCTTGGGATGAACAGACAGACACAGAACCCACACTGCCCTCTGCCACCTCATGCCCCAGCGCTGTCTTTCCTCCAGCCTGCAGCCTTGACTGTGGTTCTGAATCTCAAGGTGGGAGCAGTCTGGGGAGGCTGGAGCTCCAGCCCAGGCGCAGTGGTCCAGACCCTGCTCTGAGTCGTGGGGTCAGTGATCTGAACTTTGGGCCATAGCTGCCTCCGGCTGAGGAGATAATACTGGCCCAGAAGCCTGGGCTGAGGGCAAGGTAGCTAAGAAGAGAAGGCATGGGGTGAGCAGGGCCCTGGACAGGATAGCGGGGCTCTGGTAGGCAGGGCAAGGCAAGCCCAGCTTCCCCAGATGAACACAGCTAGAGACTTCCTGAGCTGGGGCCAGGTGAACAGAGGGACTAGGCTGGGGGACCCTCACCTTCTCTTCTCTGTGGTTTGTCCAGTTGGCATACCACCTGCCTTTGGTCTCCCTTCTCTCTGAAGTTTTGGAATGCCTTTCCTCAACCCCTACTCCTGCCCTGACACTGTTAAACATCCTGAAAAAACAAAAACAAAAACAAAACACAAACAAACAGTTCCACACCCAAAACTAAATAAGATGATACTCCATGGGGACAGATGACGGGAGAACAGCATCCCTACAATCAGTGGTCAGGCCACAGGAGCTGCTGCCTGGGGGGCCTCCTCAGAGCTGGGAGCTGCCACCTGCTGAGCTCGGGCCAGCCTGGCTCAGCGAGCGGCAGCTGATCCTGCGGATGGAGTGCAAGGCCACGGTGCAGCAGCCCCGCAGCAGGGAGCTGATGTTGTAGATGGGCTGGCCCTGGCGCCGCTGTGAGCGACAAAGCCAGGCCACCGTGGGCACAGCTGGCACCACCACGGCCAGCAGATCCACAATATAGTGGCGGCTCCAGTAGCTCTTGGGCTCCTTCTCAGCTGCAGCTGCCTCTTCCTCCTCCTCCAAGGGGCACACCACACTCACAGACTGCCCAGAGTTGGGGTTGGCACCAGGCTGCTGTGGGGTGGGTCCGTGGGTTATGGGCTCCGGGGCATCAAGCTCATCACCCACTGTCACCACCACGGCTGAGTTGGGGTCTCTGGGTCCGGAAGGGTGAGGGTCTGGCTCTGGGTGTCTGTCCCCTGACTCAGGGACTGTCCCATAGACCTGGGCCTGGGTCACTTTCTCCAGGATGGTGTCCAGGTCAGGCTGGTACTGCACAAAGTCTGTCTGGATGGCCCGCTCCTGCATGCAGCTGGCCTGCACCCCAGCCTCCATGCCACACAGGAGCTTCTCATAGGTGTTGCTGGCGGGAAAGCGGGGGCCTGGGCCAAAGGAGCTGTGCAGTGAGACCTCCTCAGGGCCACAGTCCACCCCTGATGACAGCAGGCTGCTAGCCTCCAGTGCATCCGTCCTGCTCAGTGTGTCATCAGCTGCCACATAGCCACTGTCAGCCCCATCCTCAGCAGATGAATTGGTGGGGTCACCGGGCTGGCGGTCACCGCAGACAGCTGGGTCACTCAGCTTGGTATAGGTGGAACTTCGGGTGAGGGATCGGGCGGGAGACCCACCAGCCGACTCCCCAGTGCCGTCCTCCTTGGCTATGCCATTCTGGGCCACCTCCATGCTGTGCAGCAGCGTCTCCAGCTTCTTGTTCTGGATGTTGATATCCACAAAGTACTTCTGCAGCCCCTTGTCCTTGTCAATCAGGTTGTTCTTGACAGTGTCAATGACCTGCTTGAGCTGCTTGATCTCTTTGCGGGCCTCCTTCAAGGCCAGCTGGGCCTCCACACGGTGGCACTCCTCCTCAATCCAATCCTCCTGCATGCGTGACAGCTGCGTCTTCAGGTCATCGATCTCAGTGTCCCTGCGGGCAGAGGAGAGACACACAGGCTCACAGCCTGCCCGGTCTGTCACCATCACCAAGGACAGTGTCTTCGAGGATGAAGGGCCCTGTGCTCCTGCTCAGAGCTGAAAACAGAACAAAGGACTAACACCTTGTTTCCCTTCCTTTTCATTCCACAGGGAGAAGCAAATGTGGGTGGGGAGAGGGACCCAGGGTTCAAGGCAGGAGATGCCCTCACCTGAGAGGAAGGAAAAAATGTCAATAGGAGATACAGCCCATATTCCCACCCACTAGAAGCTGAATTGCAGATGATTCTCAGTGTTTAAATCCTTCATCTAGAGTAGAGACCACAAAGTATACATTTATAAAAGAAGTTGCCATAAAAACTTAATAAAATCTTAACATAAAGAAAACAAAAACTAGCTGGGCACAGTGGCTCATGCCTGTAATCCCAGCACTGTGGGAGGCTGAGGAGGGAGAATTGCTTGAGCTCAGGAGTTCAGGATTCACCTGAGTAAGAATGAGACCCCAACGCATGAAAAAAAAATGGAAAAACCCAGCTGGGCACTGGCGGTGAGCGCATGTAACCCTAGTGGCTTCTGGAGGCTGAGGCAGCAGGGTGCTCACAGCCCGAGTCTGAGGTTGCAGTGACCTACAACGCCACTGTACTCTGCTTAAGAGCATAGGGTGGGACTCTGTCTTGACAAAAAAAAAAAAAAAAAAAGATAGATAGAAAATCTCTGCCCTGTAGAAAGGAATGTGGCCTCCTACCAAAGCAAGCTGTGAAAATTTTTTTTTTTTAGTCGAGACAGAGTCTCACTTTATTGCCCTTGGTAGAGTGCTGTGACGTCACAGCTCACAGCAACCTTCAACTTTTGGGCTTAAGCGATTCTCTTGCCTCAGCCTCCCGAGTAGCTGGGACTACAGGCAAGCTGTGAAAATTTTAAATGAAGGGACATTTGGGGAAAGACCTCTATGGAGAGGGTAGTGGACTTCTTTGTTTTTCTGAGACAAGTGACCATCTTGTCTCCGATGTTTGGGGGGAGCTGGTAATTTTATATCATTCCCCTCAAGTGAAGGGATGGGAAGTGGTAGATAAAGCAGAGCAGGCTGGCTCTCTTATCTGTGCTAGAAGTTTCTTCTTTGTGTCTACCATAAAGAGGAAAGGCTGAAAAGATGGATGAGAAAGGTACAGAGTTATCCCCCAAAGAAGGGGCAAGCTCCAGGCAAACAGGGTGATCACAAGACTCTTGTTCAGAAATGCTCAGGCTTTTTCAAATCCCTGCCTCACAGATGAATCCATGGGGTACAGGAGAGGGAAGGAGATAAGTTAGAAAAACATCCCATCAAGTCTATACGTAAAACCAGAGGCAGGCTGAATGCGGCAGACTAAAAATAGTGAGAAAAGAAGAAAATCATTCACGAGACTTAACATCTTCTCCTGGGCATTCTTTCTCCAGCACACTTCCTAGTGATAGGGCCCGCTGGCAGTCTCTCAGCCAAAAGCCTATATCCATGGAAATTCAATCTACAAATGGCATGGCTAACTCTTTGGGGTGTATGAGCCTAGGAGAGTGAGCACCCTACATGGTTTTCAAAGTCAGATTTCTTCATGCAGGAAATGGGCCTGGGAATCTCATTCCTCTATATGCTGAAGGGACTAAGACTACTGAGGGGCTACAGTGGGCACAAAATCAGCAAGGGTGTCACCTGGAAGGGGAAGGAAGCAGTGCCAGACGGAAGTGCTCACAGTGGCAATAACAGACATGGGAATAGGAAGGGGGAATGTTTTCTACTTGTCCCGCCTCAGGGTGGGGGCTCACTCTGGGGTAACCCTCCTGGCCTCTCATGCCCACTCCTTGCTCATGCCTTGCTCTGGGAGGCAGAATGAGTTTGAAAGAAGGAACTGGGCCACTCAGCTCCGTTCTCCCTGGCTCCCTCTCCTTGGAACCAGCCAGTTCCCAGAGAGCTGTAGTTTCCAGCTCTGCCTACACCTCAGTAAGATGCAGGGCATCACATCTGAACTGAGTCCTGAAGGGAAGCAAGATGGGGACAGGGCATCACAGGTAGCAGAGACGCAAGATAAGGAAACACAGAGGTGTAAAAGCACGTGGCGTCTTTGAGGAGTAGGAGGCAGATCACGATAGGCAGTATAGGTATGAAACCCAATACACAGAGCACGAGAGGTGTGATAGCGCAGCATGTAAGGAGCTGCCACAGGATCCTGTGGGAGCCATGGGCAGGGAGTGTGCAGGGAGTTGAGATTTGGGCACACCCATGACAGCATCCTGCTCAAACCACAGGGCTCAAACCTCAGTCTGCTCTGAGCCACAGGGCTGGCCCTGGAAGGAAGCTGGGAGATGGACCATCTGTTCCCCATGGACGTTCATGCAAAGGGCCAAGCAGAACCCTGGCATCATTAGGAAGATGAGGGGAAGCAAAAATAGCAATCCCAGCTCTATGACGAGGTCATTGAATGCCACCTGTACCCTCCTGCAGCTTGAAAAGCATAGCAAGTCCAAACTGGATTGGCTCCTTGGCAGAGCTCTGATCAAGAATGATATGGTCATGGATGCATACTTTATGATCCCATTTATACGCAATGTCCAGAGCAGACAAATCTATACAGACAGAAAAATGAGTGATTTCTAGGAAATGCGGTGGATGAAAAGAAATGGGGCAGTGATTGTGCTAATGGAGATGGGGTTTTTTTTTTTGAGGTGATATAAATGTTTAATAGGGGCCATACATGGTGGCTTACACTTATAATCTCAGAATTTTGGGAGGCCTGGCTGGGGAAGTAGAGGCTGGGAGGGACAGGATTGAGTGCCCTTGTAGTCTTGAGAAGGAGCTCAGATGGGCCTATGGGGCCCATGGGAGCCTGGTAAAGGTTTCTCATGATCTTACATCAGCTGAAAGTAGGAAGTAGATGAGGAGGATGACTTCTGAACTGGGGGGAAGAGTTCCCTGGAGACTCACTCAGGAGGAAGCGCGGGAGGGATAAAGGGTTGTTTTTCCCAGTGCTCCAATTCCCCAGATAGACAGCAGCTAGGGATAAAAAGAGGGTAACAGGGGCTGCCAGGCTGAAGCTGAAGAGACAGAACAGACTCTCACAAGAGAAAACACTCCCTGCCTGTCCCCCAACAGCCACCTGGAGCAATCAAAGTAAGAAGCTGGGACGAGGTGTCTGCAAATGGGCTCAGATAAGGCTTTCCTGGGAAGGCAGGGACAGGAGATGCTGGGAGGCCCTGAGCCACTCCTCCTTCCCCAAAGAACTCCAGGCCCTGGTTCCTGTGAGTGTGGAGTTGGCAGGTTGTCCCCAAGGATGTCCTGGTCACCCGCTCACCGGTCTTGGAGCCGGTCCTGCGTGTCCTTCAGCCGGGCCCTCAGGTGCCGGATGCAAACTTCCTTCTGCTGCAGTGGAGTCAGGTACTGTTCCGGGGTGGGGGGCTTGATGCCATGGTTGTCGCTGCATAGCATGTACTTCATGGAACGTCTGCAAGGGGATGCCATCATCAGGGAGGAACAGGTCAGGCAAGGCACAGATGCTGGGCCTCCAGGGAACAAGGGCAGGCCAGCCTAACCATCTTTGTCCCCTGACCATGAGACACTTCCAAACCAGGACACCTGCACAGGTTCTGTGTGGGCATGAGAACACCCAGCCTTCTGGAAGATGAGTTTTAGTAAAGTTCCTGTGATTGAGGACCAGTATCAGGGTAGAGGGCTCAGGGTTCCTCTAGTTAGAGTGGGGAGACATACCAGAGCATGTGTGTGAGCCATGCCAAACACTTGAGCAGTTCTGTCAATCCTTATAGCTGCCCTGGCAGTAGGGACTGTCTTTATCTTTCAGAGGGAGCTGCTGGCCCCATAGACAGTCCCAGCCATGTCCCTAGAACCCAGTCTCCTAACCCAGAGAATGAGTTTTAAGGCAAGAAGCTGGGGTCAGAGGGGTGGAGTCAGGTCTGCATGGTGGACAAGGACTCACCACTGCAGAGGAGGAAACGTCTCCCAGAGTGGAGGGAGAGTCCTCACAGCTTGGGCACAAGGAAAGCAGGCATGTGTGTGTGGGAGTGGTCTCTTCACACACTCCTACCTTCTCCTCCCCACGCCTATGCACACGTGAATATGCACATGTACATACACTAAGCGTGCACATCTGAGTATGTTGATTCCCATTCCTTTTGCACCTGCACACCCACACATGTGGGGGCACTCCTGTGCCTGCACATCCCCACCATCCTGCTACATTCATGGGCATTCGCATATCCTAGGACACCAGCCCAGGCACAGGTGCACATGTTCACAAGTCCGTCACCTGGGGACACACATGAAGACCTACTACTAGCTCTGGGCATGGACTTGTCGATAGCAGAACCCTGAGGGGTCAGCAGGCTAGATGTGCACCGCTCCCAGCACAGGGTGGCACCAGTGTTGGACATGTGTGGCATCCTAGCCCCGTCAGTGCAAAGGAGGAGAAATTTCCACCCAGAGGGCTGTCAGTGCCAGTCAGGGAGGCAGGGCCAAGCCTTTCTCAAGGAAAAGGAACACCACAATTCTGACCAGGCGGCACTTCTACAACAGACTGCCTCTACTCACAGCTTCCTCACTCTGGTTGTTCTGCTATAAAGAAACCTTCCTGAGTCTTGGCTTAAACCAGCCTGGCTTCTTCTTCCACAACTAGAGACCTAAGCCTTGCTGACATTCAACTCTGGTCCTTCAGAGGATGGGGACCCTTAGGCTTAAGGGAGGGGCAATAATCACTTATGGGCCTGGAAAAGACAGGCCACGATGAGGCCCATTTGCTGAAGCAGCCAAGGTGGAGGTGGTTTTTAAAGTTTGGTGGAAACTGTCTAATGTTGACTGAGGAAAAAGTATCTGTAAATGGTAAACTGTTGAAGAGAAAGGGGTAATAGAAGTGGAAAGAAGGAAAGGAGAACTTGTTTTCTTTTATGTACTCATCTTGTGGTCTCTAAGTTTAACTCAGACAGGCCTGTTTTCTGCCCAGCAAGGGGCAAAGGAGTAGCATAGTTATAGAGTTTGGGGTTCCCCCTCTGGTCTAAGAAATCTCTCTCCATATGAGAAGCCAGCCACACAGGTCACCCTGAAGCTCACACACTAGTCCTGCACTCATCCTCCTACAAGAACTTTGGCTAGAGGGGCACAGATCTGTGATGAGTAAAGTGATGCCTAAGGGTGGAGTGGGTGGTGGTAGTGGAGGAACCAAGATTAGTCAAACTAGTAGGAATCAGAAAGGATTAGAGAGGAAATAACTATTTAAAATTTTTCCATTTGCTTTCATGAATATTTTTTTCCAATATAACATTTAACATTCATATACTTTTAGTCACTAATTCTATCTTTAAAAATATATACATATATACACACACACACATCCAGAAGGTGTGCCAAAAAATGTATACTCATTTTAAGAAAGAAAAAAAATTGTATTGAAATTGTAATACTCAATAATATCAATGATGATTGTGATCTTGTATATTGTATCTTATATTTCTTGTAATTTCAGAAGTCAAACATGACTTATGTATTAAAATTCTATTAATACAGTTTCTTCCTTTCTTAATATGTGTATACATTTTTAATTCAAGAAGAAAAATATGCTTTAATGCAGGTCCCTCAGTTGTTCCTACTTTGGAAAGCCTGGCTGTTTGCATTGAGGCCCTGACTGAGGCTCCACCACTCAGTTAAGGGCAGCAACTCTCGTGGTGGGCAAAGGAAGACCCTCATGTAGAAGGGGTTCTGAGTCTTGGGGCTGAGATTGCCCTTATGGACTAGTTATGAGATATGTTATAAAAATATGTTACAGGTTCAGCACCTGTAGCTCAGTGAGTAGGGCGCCAGCCACATATACTGGGGCTGGCGGGGCCCGGGCCTGCTAAACAACAGTGACAACTGCAACCAAAAATAGCCAGTCATTGTGGCAAGCACCTGTAGTCCCAGCTACTTGGGAGGCTGAGGCAAGATAGTCACTTAAGCCCAAGAGTTTGAGGTTGCTGTGAGCTGTGATGCTACGGCACTCTACCTAAGACAACATAGTGAGAGTCAGTCTCTAAAAAAAAAAAAAAAAAAAGTATATATATATATATATATATGTTACTAATGAAAAAAATGTTAAAATCTCTAATTATATACACATCACTTTATGTCCCCCAGGCTCTGGGTGGGTGATGGACAGGAATGTTGGGGCATGGGTTCTGCTCACAAGTGTTACCCATCATGCGTGTTATGGTAGAAGACTCTGAGAACTGCTGGTTCAGTAGCTTCAGACATCATGTCATACACATGACATCCTCTCCACTGGAAAAGGCAAGACAAGCCTTCTCAGGAGGTGCCCCAGCCATGGGAGCTGCAGGCTGGACATCTCCTGGCCTTCTCTGGCACATAACCATTTCATCAGACCAGAGCACTCACAAGGGCAGCTATCAATTGTCAGCCATCTAGGATGTGTGGACAGTATGCAGATATCAGCTTGCTGAAGCCCCTGAATTAGCAGCTCCACTTTATAGATAAGGACATGGAGACTCAGAGATTGGAAGTGGCTGAATCCAAAACCCACACTCCCCAGTCTCCCACAACTATCTCAGTGGTGGGGAAACAGAAATGAGGGCTGCCATGGCAGTTCTCACTTCCTGATCTTCAAGGACCTGTCGCCTGCCTCTCCAGGCTGACCCTGCTTTGGGAGTCTTGGTCACCACGATTTGGCATCTGCTGCACTTGTAATGCACTTCACCTCCTTCCAAACTAGCTCCACGTGGGCTGCTCTCCAAGTGTACCCCTGAGAAGCACAAGAAGGTAGGCATGGCTAGATGCCTCCTAAGACCATCTTGTCTTCTTTACAGAACCCCCATTTTGTTTGGGATGGCACTGTACTGGGAAAACACTAACTCTGCACTAACTGGCCCTGCAGCTAGAGTTAGCCACGTGACCAGTTCCAGCCAGCAAGGTGTTGGCAGAATTTCCTACTTCCTAGGTTCTCAGAAAAAACAACCCTTGAGGGAAGAGTTTTTGGTCCTTTCTTTTTCTTTCTTCTTTTTTTTTTTTTTTTTTTTTTTTTTTGAGAGTCTCAAGCTGTCACCCTGGGTAGAGTGCCATGTCGCCACAGCTCACAGCAACCTCAAACTCTTGGGCTTAAGTGATTCTCTTGCCTCAGCCTCTGAAGTAGCTGGGACTACAGGCGCCCGCCACAAGGCCTGGCTATTTTGTTGTTGTTGTTGCAGTTGTCGTTGTTTGGCAGGCCCTGGCTGGGCTCAAACCCGTCAGCTTCAGTGTATGTGGCCAGTGCCCTACCCACTGAGGTACAGGCGCTGCCAGTTTTTGGTCCTTTCTATGTTGCTCCTTCCTGGATGGCTGAGCTGATGCCTGGAAGTATAAGAGCCATCTTGTGATGACAAGGACAAAAGCTGCACCCAAAGGATGGTACAACAGAAAGAGAGGAGGCAGGGTTCTTGACACGTTAGGGAGCTGCTTACCTCTAGCTCCTTGTTCTGAAAGCATCACTGCCAGTTTGATTAAACCACTGTTACGGCTGAGTACAGCTTGGCATCATCCTATCCATGTCATAGCCAGGGGCTGACTCTCAGAGAGGAGAAGTTGCATAGCCAGTGAGTGTGCTGGGGTCAGAGATGGTCAGAACACCATGCAGTTCTTCTGTGTGCCTCACCCCAGGGTCACCAGGCTCCTAGCCAGCACAGCCACAGGAGGGAAGGGGCTGATTACCTTGGCGTGGGGCTGCTGTCACTCCCCTTGCAGGAGCCTGAGTTGCTGCTACTGCTGAGGGAAGAGGTGCCGTAGGCATCCCGCATGCTCACAGGTGGAGAGGTGCGCCTGGAGGCAGGAAGAAGAGGCAGGTGCTCGTTCTGGCTGGTGGGCAGCTGCGGACACTGGGTGAACACTGCCAGGCCGCTGCGGCCCAAAGGGCCCCCACTTCGGGGTCACCGCCGGGGAGAGAAGCAGGGAGAGAGGGGGAAGCACAGACGGGGGTGACAGAACAGACAGTGGAAATCAAGATGGAAAACCAGAATGAGGCTGGTCCTCCTGGCTTCCCAGGGAAAAGAACAGAAGCTGGGCAGGACCGCAGGCCAAGGGTGGGGGCCCATCTGCCTTTACGAAGGGTCCTCAACTTCCAGGATCTCCAAACCCAGGGAAGAAGAACTCTGGAAGGACTCAGAAAGGTGGAGAAGAATGGGGCATACAGAAGGCTCACAAGAATGAAAATCAGGGGAGGCCAAGTGAGCTTGAGTAGACAACTGTACAACTTCCCTCCAGCAATTGTGCATATCAAACAATACGGATGAGACTGAGTACTGGTAGGAATGTAGTGGTTTACCCCTTCAGAGAACTTTCTTATCCACTATGTCATTCGAACCCATAAATAGCTCCAGATTTCCTCAAAGACACACTGCAAGTTAGTGGCAGGTAGAGACAGGAATACCCACTCCTCCCACCCTCTGAAGCCAAGGATCTGGGCAAGGGGGAAACTTACCTGCGGGATCCAGCAGAGGCCCTTTTACTCCCGGGCAGGGACATGGCCATGAGGCTGCGGGTCCGGGTAAGGGGCGGGATGGGCGGTGTCCCCGGGGCTGAGGAGAGAGGGCGGTTTGGGGGTGCCGTGGGGAAGGCCGGGCCGGGCCATGTCATCCTTTCGCTGGGGCCGCTGCCTGGCATGGCTTTTCCTCTCACCCTTCGGCAGGACACCCCAGGACCTGGTGAGGGCCTAGCAGGCCACAGCTGCCTCCACCAATGAATTGAATGGGGCTGGTGCACAGGTTCCCACCTCCCAACTTAAAGTCACAATTGTCAGATCCTCAAAGGCGGTGAGAAATTATCAGTCCAACCCAGTGTCCTCCAGATGAGTGAGTGCACCCCAGGGAGAGTGAGGGCCTGGTCTGAGGTATGGAGGCTGCAAAGGCAAGGTCTCCTGCACACTGGCCAGCACTGAGTCTTCTACTCTACGAGCCAGGCCTGCTTCTTCCCCAGGTCCCTGACATTGAGACTCCCACCCCCTTGCTGTCCAGTCCTCCCTCCTTGGTGGGGGCTGTAGGCTGGAGGACTCCTGGAGCAGGACCAGGAACCCCAAATTAGGATGGGCTGGTCTCGCCGACCATCACCTTCCCAGTTGGCGCGTGGTTCGGGGCTTCCCGTCTATATGGGAGACAAGACAGACCAACATACCAGCACACGTATAAAAAGACATATGGATACACACAAACATAAAAAGGTACCATGCCCCTGCCATCCCAAGACGTGCCACGTAGGTCTCAGCGAATGTGCTCAGGCAGCTTGCCCATGCCGCCAAGCCCTCCCGCACCCGTCTGTGCAAACATGCATGCTGATCTTGGCATATCCCAGGAACTTAGAGCACAAGCTCAAAGCAGATGAGTAGCAGATGAGTAGGAGCAGAAGCCCTCGCGGGGAGAAGGGTCCCAGTGGGTAGAGAAACCCTCTGGCTAAGTGGGCAAGTGGACTCAAGCCCTCTGGCTCCCACCTGGGAGTCCTTGGGCCACTTTCTTGGAGGCATGGACCCCAAGGGCAACCTATTGGTGTTTTATGAGGGGAGAGGCCCCATACTGACTGGATTTTGGCTGTTGTAATGAGGGGACTATGCTGGACAACACCCCAGAGCTTCTGGAGTTTGAGGGAGAGGGGCCCGGGTTCTTTGCAGCCAATGTACTGGTCCTGTGCCAGTTCCAGAGACCTCAGTTCCCTCCTTTCATGCTAACAGCAGGGACTGAGGACAAAAGATTGGCTATAGGAGACTAGGCTGAGGATGTCATGCCCTGGACCTCCCTTCATGCTGGGAAAGAAGTGCTCACCGAGCCCCACTCCACACCAGCCCCGTGCCAAGCACTTTACGTACATTACGCCATTGACTCCTTCCAATAGCCCTATGAGGAAGTGCTGTGATTAGTCCCCTTTTACAGATAAAAAATCTGAGCCACAGACAGGGAAGGGACTTGGCCAAATCATGCCCCAGGTGTGTGGGGTGGGGGGCAACATCCAAACCTGGTCAGTATCAGATGCTGAAGGGCTGGATCTCAAACCCTGGAGTCCTCAGCCCAGGAACCACCCCATTCCCACGTCAGGGCCTCCCTGGAGGAGCCTGGTCATTCTGGTCAGAGCCAAGGCCGCCTCCTGAGTAGACAAAGGCACTGCTCAGATGGCCTGTTTCCTGGCTGTTAGACAGAACACGGTTTGTTCCCCTGGAGGGCCTGGACACAGCCAGCATTGTCTGCCCAGAGGTGTTGGGTGCTGGGCTGCAGGAGCTGCCGGCACCATGCCTGTCACCTGAGCTGCTCGTCCCAACCTGGCAGTGCTTCCCATGCATCATGCCCCAATCACCCAGGGAGGGCCTCTTGGAACCCCGGGCCTGGCCTCCGGAGCAGGAACCGTGGGGCAGGGGCAGTTTGAGGTGTAGGGGCAACAGTGCTCCTCTACACACATTAGGACGGCCATAAATGGGCCATCCCTGCCTCCTGGGCACAGTAGGACCTTAGGCAGGAACAGCTGGGGGTTGGGGTGGCCAAGGGCTTTAAGGATCACCTATGATGATGAAGCCTTCTGTGGCAAGATGACCATGCTGAGTGCTTTCATGTATCTTGGTCCATTACTTCAAATCCTTCCAGGTACTTTTGTCACATTTGGGCCCAAGGTCACACAGCTGCAGTGTAATGGACTCTGGTTTCTACCCCCAGTCAGCTGGCTTCACTGACAACTCTCTCCTTATCATCCCCTTCCTTCTTGCTTTTGGGAAGGTACAGAGAGGAGGCTGTGCCTTCAGGAGAACTTTTCAACAAAGGCAGGACTCATATTTGGGGCTAGGCCTCTCGTTTTCAAGCCAGCTTGTATGAGTGTTGCTGAGGAGCCAGGGAAGTGCAGGTGGTATTCTAGGCCTAGGTCCTGGGAGGCAGGCGGGATGCCTGGTTTGCCTTGGAGCTGCATGTGGCCTTGGTACAATGTGGGCTTTGTCCCAGTTGTCCCTGCTACTACCTTGCTTGGCAACGCTCGCCTCCCTCTTCTTGGGTTCCCTCTTCCTTCCTCCCTGGCCAGCGGGAGAGAAGGGGGTGGTTTTTATACCTGGCTGCAGTTGACAGTCTCCTGGGAAGCCAGAACCAGCTATTCATCTGGGATGGAGGTGGAAGTGGCATTTCCCCTGCTGGGATGGGACCTATAGGAGGGGTCCCTCCTGGGAGGGCAGAAGCCACTCTCCCAGGAATGGAGCCCTCCCTGGGCTATTGGGGCATGATGCATGGGAAGCATTGCCAGATTGGGGCGAGCAGCTCAGGTGACAGGAAAGAAAGACACCTTTCCAGGATCCTGCGTAGAAGCCTCAGTGTGTGCCCTGTGGTTTCTCAGGCCCTCCCTCTCCTCAAGGTCCCAGAGAGGAGGCAGGTTGCCATGGTGTTTGTCACCA
The DNA here is from genome assembly GCF_000181295.1 of Otolemur garnettii. Lineage (NCBI taxonomy): Eukaryota > Metazoa > Chordata > Mammalia > Primates > Galagidae > Otolemur > Otolemur garnettii. The sequence continues at coordinate 1,466,283 of NW_003852646.1, read as the reverse complement.
TGCCACCTGCTCATCGTGGAGTCCCTTAGGCCTGTCCCTAGGAAGCCAGAGGCTGCCACTTGGAATAGAAGGTAGAAAGGAAACCCTCAGCCATGAGAAGCTGGACTCCAATCACTTCATCCTGAGTAAACTCAGTTCCTCCTCACTCCAGTAGCCCTCCATTTCTTCATCTTGTCCATACCATACCTCCTGCATCCACCCCTTTGCTCAGTCACTCCCATATTTAACATTTTCTGAAGGTCAACAATGGAGGTCTAGGGGGTGCAGCAGGGTCCAGGAAGCAGGAGACTGAAGGGTACAGAAATTGAGTCAAACAGACATGGGCTCAAATTCTAGCTCTGTCACCCTACAGCTGCAGGCCTTGAGTAAACCACCATAAATCTGAGCTGTAGTGTCCTCATTTGTAAGTGGGGCTGTAACGGAACATACCTCTCATATGGTCTGTGGGAATAAGATGAACTAATGTGAGTAGGGGGTTGGGTCAGTGCCTCTTACACAATAAACACTCAAAAATGGGAGGAGCCAGTATTTGGAAAGCAATATGGTGTAAGCTTTAAAACAGAACACATTCAAAGCATAATAACAATAATGGCTCAGAATGATCAGGGAAACCTTCCTCAAACTAGAAATTTGCACTGGGTTTTAAAGGATAAACAGGAATTCACCAACACGGTGAAAGCACAGAAAGCAAATGGTAGGGAGAGAGAAGCCTGTACGTAGACAGTGAGTAATTCAATAGCATGGCTACTCAGGAAACCAGGGAGTCCTAGAAAGAGCCAGAGGCACAGAGGGGTGAGGCTGCCGAAGGAGGTAGGGCCATGCCTGGCCACAGAGAGTCACTTGAACCAGGATCTTGTCCTGTGGGCAACAGGGCAACCGGAGCTGTGGAAGTGCTTTAAAGAAGAGGGGCACAATCATATTTGCATTGGAGTTTTTGTGTGTTTTGTTTTGTTTTTTGAGACAGGGTCTTGTCCTGTTGCCTGGGTTAGAGTGAAGTGATGTCATCTAGCTCACGGCAACCTTAAATACCTAGGTTCAAGTGATCTTCCTCCTTCAGCCTTCCAAATAGCTGAACTATAGATGTATGCCATCATGCCTGACTAATTCTTTTTTTATATTTTACAGAGACAGGGTCTTGCTATGTTGCCCAGGCTGGTCCAGAACTCCTGGCCTCAAGAGATCTGCCCACCCTGACCTCCCAAGGTGCTGAGATTACAGTTTTAAGCCACCAAGTTTGCCTAGATTTGCATTTTATTTTTTCTGTTCCCCACCATATCCTCTATCCAGATTTGCATTTTAGAAAGCTCCTGGGGGCAGGAAGCCTATACAGAGCAGGGCTGAAAAGGGACAAGACTGGGGCAGCGCCTGGGGATCAAGGAGTAGGGCGCTGGCCCCATATACCAGGGGCAGCAGGTTCAAGCCCAGCTCCGGCCAAAACTGCAAAAAAAAAAAAAAAAAAGGACAAGACTAGAGGGAGAGAGACCAGTTAGGAGTTTACTAAAAAACTCCCAGGGAAGAAATTAGGAGGGCCTGGGTCAAGGCTCTAGCAGGAGCAAAGGAAAAAAGGGCCTGAATCATGATCAAAACTTCTCAGAGGCCCCAATTAAGTTAAAATTAGAGCAAAACTCTTGATCGTGGTATTTAAGCTCTCCCATCTACACTCTTTCTAAGTGGCTCTCTGATGAGCCCAGGGAACACCTGCTTGTAACTCCAGTTCCATGTCTCTGCACTGCCCTCTGCCTTGTCTGTGGCACCTTCCCTGCATGTCCTTGAGCATTTATCAGTCTCTCTTTGAGCTCTGCCCACAGCTTTTCCCCTGAGGGACTTCTCCCAACATTTACTATCTTGATCATTTAACATGCCATGCCTTGGATTGAAACTCAAGGAACACCTGAGGGTTTCCACTGGGGAATTTCATAACACAAACGCAATCAACACACAACTGTTAGTAACACAATGGTTTAAACAGGCACATTTGATAGACCAAGGAGTTAGATTAGATGGTCTTTAAGGTGCTTCTGAATTGCACATTCTCTGATTCTCGGGCTGTTTATGAAATGATATACTTCTAAATGATGCTTTCTGCCCCTTGAGTTACTAGGACACCTGTGTCTCAGTTTCCATATCTGTAAAATCAGGAGGCTACATTCTTCAAAAAGATGTGACAACATTTTACTCAACAGCAAGTCACAGGGGAGGAAACAGGTGCTGAGGTTAATCTAATATTCCAGCTAAGCAGAAGTCCCTATATGAACTATAAATTATCTTTCTTCAAAGAATTAGACATCAATAAAAGAAGAACACTACCCTGAAATCCAAGGGAACAGAACAATCTGTGTCTGATGACTCAAGCCACTGACAGCTGTGGAAAGCAGAGCACTGCAAGGAGCAGAACAGAACTTGGGAGACATCTTCTCCCTGCCAAGGCAACACTAGAACGCAGAACATTCCGCCCATCCAACAGCAGAGTGCCTGATGCTCCGAGAATGCTAATGCAGAGAGAAGTGGGAAAGGAAGACGGGCTGGAAGTATGCCAGCAGCCACGCTCCAGATCTCAGAGGATTAGCACTACCAGGGCTATTGAAAGCTGAGTTCAGTAAACCCTGTACTGACTTCGCAGTCTCATCAGCTCAGCTGCTATGCTCCTCTGCTCCACCTTTGTCAGCAAAGCCCAAGACCTTCCTTCCTAGACTTGAGAAGGGAGGCAGTTGTGGCATTTTTCCAGCTCTACTGCACAACACCCTGAAAGCTGGAACCATAAAGGGGGAGTCATTGAATTTCTTTTTCTCATTGTGGCAATGCCAACACACTAGCAGGGCAGACCCACAGCTTGGTCAAATGCTGCAAGGGGTTCCCAAAGGCAACCAGGATGGGACTGAGGGCTAAGGCAGACACTACATAGGAAATGTCTCTGGTAATGAGACTCAGATTCCAGAGCTGCAGAGCATAGAGCCTAGGTCTTTATAGCACCCAGTGAGGACTTGTTTCTGGGAATGCAAAGAGGGGTGGGCTCAAGTCTTCCCCATTTTACTTGAAGAGGCTCCTCCCATATTATTTTACATATGAAAGATAAGACTACTTTAAAAAAGTGTTTTTTAGGCTAAAAATCTATGCCATTTATATTTTCTACAATGAAATACTACTTCACATCCGCTAGGATGGCTACATGTATAACGAAAAAATATACAGACAAGTGTTGGCAAGGATGTGGAGAAACTGGAATATTGCGAGTGGGGATGTTAATGATGAAGCTGCTGTGGAAAACAGTCTGGCAGCTCTTCAAAGAGTTAAACGGAACTGCCATATGAACCAGCAATTCTACTAGGACACACAGACCCTAAAGAATGGAAAACATGTGTCCAAACACAAACTTACACAGGAACGCTCATAGTAACGTTATTCTCAACAGCCAAGAGGTAGATACCACTCGGTGTCTATCAACAGATGAATGAGTAAACAAAATGTGACATATCCATGCAACAGAATATTATCTAGCCATAAGAAGAATGAAGTGCTGACCCATGCTATGACTTGGATAAACCTTGAAAATGGTATGCTAAATGAAAGAAGCCAGACGCCAAAGGCCATGTTTACATGATTTCACTCATATGAAATGTCCAGCAGAGGCAAAACCACAGGAACAGATCAGCTGCTGCTGAGGGAGAAGGGAAGAAGAAACGGGGAATAACTGATAATGGCTGTGGAGTTTCCTTGGGGCTGATGAAATGTTTTAGAATTCTATAGTGGTGATGGTTATACAATTTTGTGAATATATTAAACCCTCTGAATTGTATATTTTTAAAGGGTGAATTTTATGCCATATGAATTATATCTCAATAAAAACAAAGGTTTTTGGTTTTTCTTTTTTTTTGCAATTTTTGGCCAGGGCTGGGTTTTGAACCTGCCACCTCCGGCATATGGGTCTGGCGCCCTACTCCTTGAGCCACAGGCACTGCCCAAAAACAAAGTTTTAAAATGTACATTTTAGACAAATAGTTTTAAAAGATAGCCATGGTCCAGCAAGGGGGAGAGAACTGCCCAGAATGGCTCAGCAAGTTGTAGCCGAAGGGGAACCAGAACCAATGCTGCTCCCCCCACCTCACTTCAGGCAGCTGCGCCCAGGGTCCTTCCCTGGTGCTTCTGACTTTGGGTCAGCCTGGAGGAGACACGCTACCCCTGAAGTTCTTGGATATCCACCATCCCCATCGAATCCTCACAAGTTCCCTTTAAAGGGAGGTCAGGTGGAGACTATTCCATCTAACAGGTGGGAAACCTGAAGCCAAAGAGATTACAACAGTTGCCCAAGGTTGTGCCTTGGACTTCAGGACATGGGACCTGCATTTCTCTTGTATCATGAAGTTCTCAAAGTACAAAAGACTGGGGACACATATCATTCTGCTGCATAAAGAAAAAATCTACTTTCCTAAGAGAATCTAAAATGCCATGGTGGAGATAAGCAGGTATCTTTGCATCCTGGGCTCCTCATGCTTCTATAAAAGCAGGGCATCATAGAAATAAGAGGTAAGCATACTACTGAGGGTGTTTAAAAAGAAATTCTACACACGCCTTCCCCTCACCTGTATAAGTCTTTCCATGTTTCTCAAAGAATCAGCATTGTGGGCAAAGGAGAAGCCCTCACCTTGAGGACCACTGCTGTTGACTCTTCCAACAACTGCTGCGTTCTACCCAGCAGCCCAGATGCTGTCTAAGCCCTGCAGAGACCCTCAGCTCCTCTAAACCAAATCACGTGGTCTCTGGGTGACGTTGGGCCATTGACCTCTTTAGGTCTTAGCTACCTCATGTATTCTGTGAACCACCCTCTTGGCCCTGCCTGTTTCTTTGGGATCTAACCAAGGTAATGAACGGAGGGATGGAGGCAGTTCTTAGAAAAGTAGAGTGCTAAACATTTCTTGCTATTACTACCACTACCTACCGCTTGAAGGGGATCTCTCTTTTTCCTTTCTTCAGAGATAATTCTTCCTTTATTGCCGCATGGAAAGTCAGAGCAGGCCCAGGTGCCAGTGACTCTGAAATTACTGGCACTCTCTGCTAGGCCAGCTGCCCGAGGATGGCTCTCCAGGGCAATGTCTGAAAGACCTCCTACATGATAGGGAGCAGAAAGGGAACATGGTTCCCATCCCCCCATCATCCCAGCTGCTCCAGGGCTTCCCCTCTACAGATGCCCATGAAGAGGTAATGGGGGACAGAGGGGCCATGGTGCTGGCCCCAGCTTAGTGGCTGCTTGGCAAGTGGCTCCTCCGGGCAGATGGAGGCCCTTCAGCAACCTTGGCTGCAGCATATGCCTCCCTGGGCTTCCTGACTGATAGAGCTGTCAAGCCTCAGCCCAGCTCCTCTCTCAGCCTCCTTTCCCCAAAGTTCCAGCTCTAAAGTGTCATATGAAGGGGAAGGTGGTAGAACTTTATCCCTATGGATTCTCCCTATTTTCAGATTTCTGCCTTGGTTTTAAGGATCCTTGAGTCCTATCTGTCCCCCTGGCATTTACCCCAAATACCAAAAGGACAGATACACTCCCAGGCAGAATCCTAGAGTGGAAAGGATCTTAAGGTAGACCTTGTTACAGCTCATTATTTTATAGCTCATTATTTTTTACAGAAAGAGCATGTTATTTTCCTGAGGTTGCCCAGCAAGTGGGGAACAGAGCCTGGGCTTGGGGACAGACACCTGACTCTACTGAGAAGTCTTCTGCACTGCAGCCCTCACCTCTTTCCCCTACTTAAATCCATGCAAAAGTTCCATAAAATAAGAACAAAGGGCAGCTTTTCAAGTAAAGAACTCTTGGAAGGAAAGCCTAAGGTTAAGACAGGAAAAGTCCTGCCAACTTTAAGGCAGCTCACAAATGACACACTTAAAACCAAGGCCCAGTGAAGAAGGGAATACCATAAACTGACCACAAATACAAACATGATGGCACTAACGAGGTTCAGATTCAATTCCAGGCTTCCTGGTCCCTGAGGCAAAAAAAGAAAGTATGGTCTGCTTTGCTGTTCACATTGCTAGGGGAGATTAAGAAGAAAATTACTTCTTTGGGAGAGATCTCCCTAAAATGAATGTTAAAAGAGCTATTTTTGAGCCTGGGCAAAATAGTGAGATCTTCTTTTTACAAGAACTAAAAAATAAGCTAGGTGTAGTCCCAATTACTTGGGAGGCTGAGACAGGAGGCTCGCTTGAGCCCAGGAGTGTGAGGCTGCAGTGAGCTATGATGATGTCACTGTACTCTAGCCCAGGTAACAGAGTGAAATTATGAGGAAGGGGCTCGGCGCCTATAGCTCAACCGGCTAAGGCGCCAGCCACGTACACCTAAGGTGGCGGGTTCGAATCCCCAGCCCGGACCCGCCAAACAACAATGACGGCTGCAACCAAAAAATAGCCGGGCGTTGTGGCGGGCACCTGTGGTCCCAGCTACTTGGGAGGCAGAGGCAGGAGACTCGCTTGAGCCCAGGAGTTGGAGGTTGCTGTGAGCTGTAATGCCACGGCACGCTACCCAGGGGGAGAGCTTGAGGCTCTGTCTCAAAAAAAAAAAAAAAAAAAAAAAAAAAAAAAAAGAAATTATGAGGAAGGAATGAAAGTGAAGAAGGAATAAAGAGAAGGAAGGAGGAAGGGAGGCTGGCTTTGCATGGTAGGGTGCAGGGCAGGAATACCATCTATTGCGAATCTGTGAGAAGAGTCCTAGGGTAGAGGAAAGATGGTGCCCTCAGAGCTCACCCAAGGTGTCCTGTGTGCACTGTGCTTTGCTCATGTGAGACTGAAGGACCCATGGACTACAAGGATCAAAGGACTAAAGAGATGTGGAAATATCATTAGACCTTCCTGAGACCACAGCCCCTTTTTATGAAAATAGTCCTACCCAATATGAGATCAGAGAGCTTCCATATTCCTGGAAATCCAAAACAGGAAACCACGTAAAATCACATTGTCTCATGCTCGTTCATGCTTTCTGTCTCTCCTGGCATTTCATGACAACCTAGTTCAACTGCCACATTTTCTAAGCAGAAAAGTGAAGACTTGCCAAAGGCCACAATGGGAGCTATACAAGCAGGGGACTTGAGGCTGAAAGGTGGACTAGTTTATTCTAGTCCCACCAACAGCTCCAGGCATGATGCTCCTGTTGGAAGCCAAGTCTCATCTACCTTCTTGCAGCTCCTGGGAGCTTAGCATGGAGATGCAGGGCGCAGCTCACCCAGCTGTGCCTATTTTAGCCCAGGAGCCATGCCCATCTCACATCAGCATCAAAGCAGCATCCTCTGCTCCCAGCTCCTTTCTCCTTCTTCAGCTGCTAGCTGCTCTATGGTCCTCATCAGCGGATCACCATCCAGCTGATGTCCAATGGCATTTTCCCTGTCATGCTGAATTCTTTCTTCTTTGATAAGATCCAGGGCCTTCAACAAGTGTGGTTCATGCTTGCCTTTGATTAATAACCCCCATCCCTAAGAAGTCTTTCTTCCCTGGAAAAGTTGCCATACCTCTTAATTTAGCCAAAGTGAGCATTTTAAAATGCTTTAAAAAGGAGATTTTGAAAACATTTATGTCCTATTTTAAAAGCTCTTTGTTTCAGAATGAGTTTGTACCCCATTACATATAGGCCAACTAACATAACAGAAAGAAATGATGCCACACCTCTTAATTTAGCCAAAGTGAGCATTTTAAAATGCTTTAAAAAGGAGATTCTGAAAACATTTATGTCCTATTTTTAAAAGCTCTTTGTTTCAGAATGAGTTTGTACCCATTACCTAGAGGCCAACTAACCTAACAGAAAGAAATGATGCCTTTGGGATCAAATATGCCTGGGTTTGAATTTCAAACTCCACCACCCACTACCTTTATGACAATGGGAATGCCACTTTATCTCTCTAAGCCTCAGTCTCCTGATCTGTAAAATGGGGCTAATTTTAGTTGTTGTGCATGAGTATGATCACGATTAGCAATAATGCATATAAAATACTTAGCAAGGACCTGGCACAGGGAAATTAATCCACAAATAGTATTAATTATTTATTCATCAAATATATTCTTATTCTTAATGTTATTCTTATATATTTTTAGCTCAGTCCAAAATCTTAATATGAAATATTATAATAATTTGTATCTGAGAAATGATCCTAACTATAGGCTCATTTTATACTTTAGGCATACTGGCAAAAAAAGAAAAAGGAAGAAAAATTCCAAACCAGTAGATGTCTAGAGAATTTTAGGACATTGCCACTTAGGCCTAATCTCAAAATTAACATATTTGAAATAACAATGTCTGGGCAAGGTGGCTCATGCCTATAATCCTAATGCTTTGGGAAGTCGAGGTAGGCGGATTGTAAAAGGCCTGGAGTTTGAGATCAGCCTGCGCAACACAGTGAAACCTTATCTCTACAAAAAATAAAAAACAAAAAGAAACAAAAAGATCAAAAAATAAAAAAATTAGCCAGTCATGATAGGTGTATACTTGTAGTCTCAGCTACTTGGGAAGCTGAGGTAGGAGGATTGCTTGAGCCCAAGGGGTTCAAGGCTGCAGTGAGCTATGATTGTGCCATTGCACTCTAGTCTGAGTAACAGAGTAAGAACTTGTCTCTTAAAAAAAATTGATTTTCCTTCAATTTCCTTCAATTTCTGAAGCTTTCCTCATTTCAGTTAATGGCAAGCCCATCATTCTAGTTGGTTAAACCATTTCTTTCTCACACATCTATCAGAAGAGCCTGCCAGCTTTCTTTTCTATTCCTGTATAGGACACCCGGAATCTGACACCTCTCAGCACTTTCAGCGCTTGCCTCCCTCCCACCCCCACCCCAGTCTAAGCCTCTATCATCTCTTTTTTTTTCTTTTTTTTATTAAATGATAGCTGTATACATTAATGCAAACATGGGGTACAGTGTAGTGTTTTCATATACAATTTGAAATACTTTCATCAAGCTGGTTCACATAGATTTCATATCATTTGCTTAGTCATTGTATGGAACAGTCTCATCCCCTACAGTCTCTACACAGTAGCCAGAGGGAGTCTTTTAGAACATGAATCTGATCACATATCCCTCTACTCAAAATCCCTCCAATGGCTTCCATTTTGGAAGCCAAAGTCCTTACTCTGACTGATATAAAGTCCTGCACATCCTTCCCCCAATCCCTGATCTCTTTGGCCTCACTACTCCCCCTCATCTCTGCTCTGCCACCCTGCCTTCTTATACATTCCCTCCTCAGAGCCTCTGTGCCTGTTCCTTCTGTCCCTGGACTGCTTTTCTCCCAGTTCTCTGTCCCATGTATTCTCTCTCCCACTTCATGTCTTGCTTCCAATGTCACCTCAATGCGCCTTATCTGAAATACAGCTCTTCCTCCCACAGCACTCTTCTTTCTTCTATGTTTTTTTATTCACCGTCCTTAGCAACATCTAACATATTTATGTATTTATTTCATTTATCATCTTTAGAATATAAGCTCCAGGAAGGTAAGAATATGTACCCATTTTGTTCTTTATTTAGTCCCCAGTACCTAGACCAATGCCCACTACACCATAAGTATTCAACAAATAAATATCTGCTGAATGATTAAGTGGATCTGCACTCTCTTGGGCCATGTCACTAATCCAAGTGTAGGCTTCTTAACTCAAAAAAAGCAAGTCAAAGTGTGGCACTTTGTTTATATTATGATTATTCTTTCTACACATAGTGTCCTATTCAGTGGGCTTGCCTCTCCTGTATAAGCTGGAAGGGTTTTATTCATCTCTGAATAAACAGCACCAGCTGGTCTCCTCAAGGGGTGTAACAACTATATTCAAGAGCTGGATTCAAGTCCCAGTGTAGCCAGGAGTTGTGTGCCCTCAGGTCAGTCACCACAGGATCAATATATATATACAAGAGGATAATCACTGTCATGACAATGAAGGGAGGTTGTGCTGCTGCACGCAGTGCTGAGCACTCCTGGCACATGGTACATGTCATAGCTGGGACAGACTTTCTAGCAGTTGGACAGGGCCTTTGGAAGCTATATATTTGGCAAGAGTGAGCATGGGGCCCAAAAGAGCCAAACTTAGGGCTTTCTCTTCCTTCTTCTCAGCACACTGATCTTCCTCTCACAGGCCCAGGTCTTACTCTGCCCAGCACTGGGCTTCAGCAGTGCCTATAGACCAGGAGTCCAGGTACCAGGTCAGAGTCAGAGGTACTTTGAGTCAGTGACTACAGACATCCTAAATTGGCAGTCTATAGGTCGTATCATGCTTGTAGACCTACCTGCATGTGTACTTTGAGTCAACATTTCTAAATTTTATTTTTTTTAATCCAGATTTCTGGCTTGAACAAATTAAAAACTGAAAAGTTCTGTGCCTGAATCCTTGCATAGCAATGATTGTCTGAGGCTGAGAAATGGTTCCTTTTTACCACAGTTCTTACTAGAGCTCTTGCTCTTATACTTTGCCTGTTTTATGTGTTAGCTGCCTGGCACTGCAGTTTGGAATTTCTACTCTAGTCTAATCCCATTTTATAGGGAGCAGAACTGAGGTTAGGGTTGAGGGATGGGTGACACTTGTCCAAAGCCCCAAATAAATTCGTAGCAGGGCTGGGACTCAAACTCTAGGATTGTAGCGCTCAATTCATGACACTGGCTTGTAGCAGGAGGCTGAGAACACAACCCTGCTATGTTCTTTCAGTTGGTTCCCAGCTGTCAAGAAAGAATAATAGAAGACTTGGGCTGCGGGAAAATTTTTTTTTTTCAGGGAAAGCCTGCTGGGCCACAGAGGTAGAGGAGAGAGCATTAGCTCTGACTGCAGTCAGCCAAAAGCTCTCTTCTTCCCACCTGCTGGCAAACACTGATTCCACCACCCTGTAAAATAAACTCAGGTGAAAGGCTCAGCCTACATGGGCTCTGTTGACATAGCACTCTCAAGTGTCCCTCTCACCTGCACTGTTTCCCCAGAGCAGGCATCACAGGGGCCCCAGATACAGTGTAAAGAGCAGGGGCTCTATCCTAGGGCAGACCAAGCTAAGAACTTAGTTCTTAGCAGAAGGCTGACCATGAGCTTTAACTTCACCTATAAAATGAGGTTTCAGTTGTCAAGATTTAACCGGATGATGCATGTAAAGAGCCTGGCACACACTGCTCAGTATTATTTCTCCCTTATTTTATAAGCCAAGTCCCCAAGACACCTGAATAACTTATCCCAAAAAGGTTACCGAACAATAACAGGCTCCCTTAGCTCCAACTGGATAATTATAAAATTTTAAATATAATTATAAAAGTAGTTACACAGTTATAAAAGTAGCACACACTCTTTTTTAAAAAGCCCTTTGGTATTGCCACTCAAAGGTAAACAAACCATTGAATAATTTCATTGTTGTCCCTTTTTACTTTTTTTCTAAGCCCAGATATTTTCAGGGGGTATTGGGGTATTATATTATAACCATGGAATATATAATAATTGCCCATATGGCATATTCTCTATAAAAAGTATTTTATGGGATAGATAATACTTCATTTCATGGGTTTACCATGGTTCACTTAACTTCCCCTCTCTGTTGAACAATTAGACTTTCTAACTATCAAAACTAATGCTACCATATTTAGCTTTGTACATAATTATTTTTATGTATCTCTTCAGGCGAGATATGCAGTAATGGATTTATAGGATCAAAAAGTATAAATGAGGGCGGCGCCTGTGGCTCAAAGGAATAAGGCGCCGGCTCCATATGCTGGAGGTGGTGGGTTCAAACCCAGCTCCATCCAAAAAAAAAAAAATTGCAAAAATTATGAATGTAGGATCAAACGGCAGGTCTATTTTTAGTTCTCTAAGTGTTCTCCAAACATCTTTCTAAAAGGGACGTATTAGTTTGCATTCCCACCAGCAGTGTAGAAGTGTTCCCTTTTCTCTACATCTATGTCAGCATCTCTTCTTTTGGGATTTTGTGATGTGGGCTAATCTTACTGGAGTTAGGTGATATCTCAAAGTAGTTTTGATTTGCATTTATCTGATGATTAATGATGACCTTCATGTTTACATGGATGGAGCTGGAACATATTCTTCTTAGCAAAGTATCTCAAGAATGGAAGAAAAAGTATCCAATGTACTCAGCCCTACTATGAAACTAATTTATAGCTTTCATATGAAAGCTATAGCCCAAGAATATGGGGAAGAGGGAGAGGGAGGGGAGGGAAGGGGGGAGAATGGGTGGAGGGAGGGTGATTGGTGGGACCACACCTATGGTCCATCTTACAAGGGTACATGTGAATCTTTCTAAATGTAGAATATAAATGTCTTAACACAATAACTAAGAAAATGCCATGAAGGCTATGTTAACCAGTTTGGTGAAAATATTTAAAATTGTATATAAAACCAGCACACTGTACCCCATGACTGCATTAATGTACACAGCTATGATTTAATAAAAAAAAAATTATGAATGTGCTGCCAACTGCTTTCCTGAAGGGTTGAGGACTGATTCTCCCACCCATAACATGTGCACATAAGCTGTGTTTTCTATTTGACAAAACCACTGGCATTTAACCAAGACCTTAAAAGGCAGAATTCAAGCTCAGACACATGATTTTGCCTTATGGCAAGTACCTTTATCCCCATGTGATAAGGGGAGAAACTGAGGCCTAGCTCTAAAGTGACCTATTCCAAGATTGAGAACAAGCCTCCCAAAGCTCTTCCCCTTCCTAATTACAGCATTTCCTATCTATGTAGCAGCTCTGGCATGGCTGTTTCAGTCAATATTTACCAAATGTCTACCGTGTGCCCTTCCTTCCTTTGCCAATAATCCCAGTAATCAAAGCACCTGTCAGCAAAAGGTCCAGCAGAAGAGAGAGTCTCTGCAAAACTCAGGAGGTCCTTAGAGCAGAGTTCTGAAGGATGAAGGCACAGGTGTTCTCCAGATTCCCAGAAACTGCTTGTGGAGCTTTTCATACTCTGCATAAGGGGGCAGGGTACAAGGGGGCAAGGGACAAGAGGGCAGGGGTTAGTGTTCACAGAGTAATGGAGGAGTGAAAGAGCTATAGGGACTGGGTATTGCTAAACCACAAAGTATAAGAGTATAGGGGGAGAGGAGTGAAAGCTCAGGCTAAGAAGTAGGAGATGGGGTGTCATTTGAGCCTAAAAAAAGTTCTGATCAGGTCTAAGGTCAATGTTATAGGTCAAAGTAGATATAAGAATTAATGTCAGGTTTATATTATAGAAGATAATGTATCTGCTGAAAACAAACTGGACAGAGATGAGGAGAGGGACCAGGAGAGCAGATCAAAGATGATGAGGCTTTCATGAGGTTGTAGAAACCAAAATGAAAGTAGAGCAGAGGCAATGACAAGCAAAGGTGGCTTCAAGAGACATTTAGGAGATATTTAGGAAGTAGGCTCTTCAGAGCCCAGAAGAGGACTGTGGGGAATGAGGGAGAGAAAAGAATCGGGATGATGACCAGGTCTCGGGGTGGGGGTGGGGGGTTGCTCTCATTGCCTACCCAAAGTTCAGCTCCTCCTCCTCCCTGAATAATGGAAGCCTATTCAGTGGGTGAACTACCCAGCTTAAAATCTACAAACACACACCAATTTTGGATAGAGCTGCAGCAGTAGTTCTGGCTTGTGAGTTGTAAGCAGGAACACCCTGGACTTGAGGACCTGGGTAGTAGTTTGTTAGCCTGCAAGGTGGGAACAGGAATGGATACAGAACACTTGCTAAAAGAAGTAAGGCAGCTAAACAGAGGAACTGACAATCTTGGGAACTCCATGCCAACAATCTGGATGCCCAGAAGAGGGGCTTCTGAGAGAGCTCCACCCTCTGTCCCTCTTGAGACAAAGCCTGGTACAGCATAGAGCACACAGTACTTGGAGCCAGGATACTCAGCTCTGCTACTGACTCACAGGCCTAAGGACACACCTTTCTTGACCTTGTGGTATCTCAGTCTCCCCATCTATAAAATGGAGCTAGCATCTCCCACCTCAAAGAGTTGTTGTGACAATCTGACTTCTGCCTGCTTGTCCCCCTTCTCTCTCATTGCACCTCCTTCTCAACTATCTTTGCTGTGCTCATGTTGAGGATTCACTGGACTTTTGCCTTTTGCCTGGAAAGCCCTTTTAAGCCTCTTCAGCCTACTTATCTTCTAAGTTCAATTCAGACCTGGCCACCTGTATGTCATTTCACTGGAGGCAGAGTTCATAGCTCCCTCCTGGTGGCCTCACTGTAATGTTCCTTTCAGAGCATGTGTTGTGCCAACAGGCCACAGTCTTACTTTTGGGAGGTTTCTGAGCCTATACATTCCCATACATGCACACACAGACATATATATCTGTTGCTGGTAAGCTGTGAAAGGGCTTTGGCAGGAGAGGTAATGAGGCCCCCATCTGAGCTCCACACAGCTCAGAGCAAAGCAGAAAAGCTGTGAGCACCACTCCAACCAGTGCATCCCCCACCCCAGCCAGGATGGAGCTCAACAAACCTTCCTTAATGAACACATGGCCATGGCCATGGAAAGACTTAGGCAAGTATTCATAACAGCTATATATATAATAGGAAAAAACTGGCAGAAAACAAATGAATGTATCAACAGATGAATGTATAAACAATCATAATTTATCCTTTCTCTATATGATGGAATACTGCTCAGCAATAAAAAGAAATAAATTGATGATATATACAATGTGAATCTCAAAATAATTATGCTGAGTCAAAGCAGCCAGACTAAAAACAAGTACATACTATATGATTCCACTTCTAAAAATGCCAAGTAATCTTTAGTGATAGAAAACAGATCAGTTGTTGCCTGAGGATGAGCAGGAAGGAGGCTCAAGAGGGAGGAATTATAAAGGTGCAAGAGGAAATTTTTGGAGATGATGGATGTGTTCACTATCTTCATTGTGTTAATGGCTTCATGGGTATATACATATGTCAAAACTTAAACTGTATACTTTAAATATGTGCAGCTTATCTGTCAAATATATTTCAATAAAGTTAGAAGAGGGGGAGGGGTCCAGGCAGAGGAAAAGAAGGAAAAGGAGCAAAAGCAAGCAAGAGTCGTGGGAAGCTAGACGTGCATGCACAAGCACGTGTGCGCGTACACACACACACATACACACACACAGAGTATGAAACTGCCACGTGGCCTTTAGGGAAGCCCCCAGAGTCTCCACCCAGGATTCCATCTGATAGGGACACCAAAGCTACTTGTCATTACTCAACATCTTTCCAGAGTATTTTCTGTGTGTCAGCTTGTGTTGGGCACTTGGGAATCAGAGATAAATCAAACAAAGTCCTTGTCCCAGGAAATTCATTCTAGCAGCCATGGTGTAGCCTTCCCCAAATTTACCGTAAACATTTAGCCACATGCCCCAGCCAGTTTCCCCTCCCAGGCTCCATTAGGGCCCGTCTTCTTGGACCTGAGTTCGTTTCTAGCTTTGCCACCTCTTCAAGCCTTCAATTAGCTCACAACTTGGGCAGAATATTCTTTCATACATGCTAAACAGACATCCAAGTTGAACCCCAACTGATTTCTAATAATTGACTAAATGAGATCTGAGTCAAGTCTTCACAGAACCTAGAAATTCAGGGCAGGAAGGAATTTGAAGACTTCAAAGCCCAACATCCTTCTGACTGAAGTTCCATTTCTCTGAATAATATTTGTGTTCTGTGGTCACTCAGACCCAGTTTGAGCACCTCCAGCAAGGAGGGCACTCACTACCGACTGATCCATTAGATCTTTGGGAAACCAGGGAAATTATAAAGTTCTTTCTAATTATGGATGGAAGGCTGGAAGCTTTGCTTCTGAGACTTGGATTGTGATTTGGTGCCCATTTTTGCTAACGAGGTAATAAAAGGTCAGAAAAAGTCCATGGTAAATACTGAGAAGGTAGTTTAACCACATCCAACCCCAGTTTGTACTCTCTGTTCTTGACCACTCAGAATGGGCAAGAGGGTCTGATTTTGTCCAGGCTTGGATCCTGGTCTTTTTCATCTAGATGGCTGACCTCTGGGACTCCTTACAACACTGATCTCTCACCAGTCCTAACAAACTCTGAGGCCCTCTCTCTGATATGCAGCCCCCCAGAGTGAGCAGCCCCATCCTGGGGAAATGGGAAAGGGCTCTCCAGAAGGAAGACACAGAACAGAGATGGATCAAGTTGTCCTACAGCTCTAATCTGGGCCCTTGGTACCACCCAGGGAAGGTTGTCTCTGTGGGTCAGAAAATAGGAGTGTGCGGAGGGGTTAGGTGCTCTCCATCCTCCCAGAGCACAGAGTGCAGTGACTAAGAGCTTGGGATGCTGTGAAGGATCTGTAAGAACTGGAAGAGTGATCTCTGAAAGGTGGTGTTTGAGCTGAGCCTTGAGACAGATCTGAATATGGAGAGACAGCAATAGTAGTAGAAAGGAAATTTCAGGCAGAGGGTAAAGGGTAAATAAAAGTAATTAAGATAGAAACAGCATGGAAGGAATGCTGCTGACCTGGGGTAGAACACATCCAAGGGTCACTCAGGGACTCTTGGAAAGTAATAAAGCATCAAAATGTCCTTGTCAACCTCTTAGACCAGCTCACTCCAATGAGGCCCAGAACAAACAACCCTGCTCTTAAGAGACCAGCTAAGAATTGAGGAGAGAGTAACAGACATTCACAGGCCTAAGAGAACAGACAGGAAAAGGATTAGAATGAGAAAGCAAAGGGACAAAATGAGGGGTAGGGAGAATTTGCACTCTGGTATCAGATATTTGGTAGCTTAGCCACCATGTCAGAGCTGTGAGACCTTGGATAAGTTGCTTAAATTTCCTATAGCTCAGCTTCCTTTCCTATAGCAATGCTTTCCTCACCTGGGCTGTCAGGAGGATGCTATAAGGTCACATATCCCTGTGCCTGGCATGTTATCACTATGTGAGACAAGGGGTGGGATTTAGAGGGGCAGAGAAGCAGTTGAGGCCCACAGACAGGAGGAGGCAGTATTTATGGGAAAGTCTGCTGCATACTAGGCCCTTTCCCAAAAAGATTCTCAGGGAAGCAGGCCATCTCCTCTCAGGCAGGAATAATCGATTTCTCTTTAGTAGATGGGAAAATAGCCCAGGGGGTAACATAATTTGTCTGAAGTCCCAAGTTAACAAGTGGCAGAACTAGAACTAAACCAGGCCTGACTCTGAGGCCAGTGTTCACTCTGAGCAGCAAGTGGCTCCCAGGATGCCCAGAGCCACTTACGTGGATGGAGGTATGGTTCTGACCCTCTGACGCTTCTGTCCCAAATGTGAGGATGGTGTCTGTTGTTGGATGCCTTAGGCTACCCCATGAACTTTGTGGCGTGATACTAGCTCACTGCAAACTTGAACTCCTGGACTTAAGTGATTCTCTTGCCTCCTGCTTCAGCCTCCCAAGTAGGTGAGACTATAGGAGCTGCCACCATGCCAGCTAATTTTTTTTATTTTTGTAGGGATAGGGTCTCACTATGTTGCTCAGGCTGGTCTTGAACTCTTGGCCTCAAGCAGTTGTCCTGCCTCACCTCCCACAGTGCTGGAATTACAGATGTGACTGATCATGCCTAGTCTGTTTCCACTATTTAAACAGCCAGAGAAAACAGGGAGCTGAGGGGACCCAGACCTATGGCCCAGCCCTAGGTGGGCTCACTACCTGTGATACAATCCTCTTCTCCCTTTCCCCCACCCCCTATTCTGCCAGCTCTTTAGATCCTGCTTTATTTCCTTCTCCTCCTCCAGAAAACCTTCTCAGATAGTTCCAATCTACAGCTACTCTTTTGCTAGGAAGTACAAGTGGCACCCACGGTTTACATCACCTATACTAGATTTCCTATACTGATTATCCCTATACTAGATTTCTAGATCTTTTGGATGGCAACTGTTGGAACTCGTCTTAGAACATCCAGGCCTAGGTAAGCATTCCAGAGATGAGGCACTTCTCAAGACACACTGTTTTGTTACTAGACTTTAAAATTTTTTGAATATCCACTCTTGAACTGAGCCAAAGTTTGCCTCCCTTGGTGGAACTTGCAAGTACTGGTCTGGAATGTGCCCCTAAGGACATGTGGAAGCTCATTCTTTCCAGTGACCATACTTTGAATACCTACAATTATCTTTCCCAGTTAAGACTGCCTTTCTGTCACTAGAGTGTGAAAGCACATCTACTACACTTGGCTTGGTGTTCTGACCCCACCACTCTTTGGCTAGCTAACTTTGGGCCGTTTCTTCTTTCTAGTAGTCCTAGTTTCCTCAACTATAAAACTTCCTACCTCACCAAGTAGCCCTGTGACTCACCTGATGTATGTGTTCAAGAAATGGTGATTTTATTTTGTTGTTCAAAATCACTTATTTAGAGGCAGTATGGCTTAGAGGAAAGAATGTAGCTTTGATTCCAAACAAAGCAGCATCTAAGTGTAAGCTCTGCTATACAGCAGCTGTGTGACCTTGAGCAAATCTCTTCCCCTCTCTGAATCTCACTGTCCTCATCTTTAAAATGAAGATAACATATGCTAAGTGGGCCTGAATTGTTTTGCTGCTTCTTCTTTTCTCTGTCCCATCTGTATTTTGCCTTTCTTTGGGATCTGCCAATAACACAGACCCAGGCTACCAATAATGCAGCTACATCACTGTATGGCAGGCAAGGTGATGAGGGCCTTAGAGGGAGATTCCATTTAATTCTCACATCCAGCCTCTAAAACAGGTGCTATGATGGCTAGCACCTAACACTCAGGAGACAAGTGGTCAAATGGCAGCTGTTACTAATACTTCTATGTGTCAGGCCCTCATCACCATTCATATATATTTCCTCCATATAGGCTACACATCTCCTTGAGGGTAGGAACCACGTCTTGGTGCCTGCATTCAAAGTAGACACTAATACATTTGAATGAATGAACATAAATACTTCTTTGCATTCCTTCACAGTGACCAGAATAAAACCTTATCATGTTGAGGGCCTGACATTTGATTAACAAAAATGTAAACTGTCATCAGTGGCTTTAATCTGAATCCCAAAAGGCCCTGTCTGTAGGGTTCTTCCTCCTACGTAGGAGCTCCTCTGAGGTCCTTCTCTAAGAATACTCCATGCTTCCCCTGCTACCAGACCACAACTTTCCCTCTCTGGCACTATGTGGTCAAGCTGTATAAGGAGAGGCTGCCTGCTGTCCAGGCCACATCATGGCCTAAGGAGAAGGCAGCAGAACCTTGGCTGCAATGGCTTCCAAAGAACAGGAACTGCCCCTCCCGCTGAGGATCTCAGGAGCTGCCAGAGCCTCTCTTCATGCCTGTCTCTCAAGGGTAGTTTCTGTGCCAGGCTTCACAGGCCACCAGCCAAGTTCCCTCTTCTGGGATTGCCAACCAAACTTTCAGAGACCCTGTGTAGGGAGGTCTGGCTCAGGCCAGCTTTAAGAGGGTACAGAGGTGTCTAGAGGCCTCAGTCCCTAGAGATTCAATCCTAACAGTGTTGCCAAAAGGGAAGGGGCTCAATTAGGGCCTTTGAAGCTGGGGGCCCAGAGGCAAAAGATCACAAGCTGCCGAAGTAAGGCTAAACTTCACAGCCTTGCAAACAAGACATTCTCTGACCGGGGCCTGCCTTTCCAGCCTTGTTTCCCTTCTCTGCCCCCATCCGTAGACCAGCCAGCAATTACTGAGCACTGTGTGCCCAGCATCTAGTGCTCTACATCAGAGGTCCCAAACTGATGGTCTGCCATAGACACATTTTAATATGTGCATTTAAAAACGTTGCCTAGTTGATCACATTTTGAAAATTAGGAAATGCCACAAATACACAGATTTCTGTCTTATACACTAAAAAAAACACTGGGCCCACATTCTTGGAGGAAAGAATGGTAGGAGCAGGATAGCAGCTGCGTGTTTCAAGCAAGCACTTTCTAATTTGCTACAATCTCCGAACAGCCCAACCGACCTGTTTTACCTTTGTAGACAAGTGCATTTGACATCCCTCGCTCTACATGTTTTATTTTGGCATACAGACTTCCCAATGACCTCAGGAAACAGCCAGCATCAATTTCCCATTTTACAGATGAGGAAACACATGTTCTGAGAGAAAAAGTAACTTGGCTAAGATTCAAATTCCAGCAGCCTGACTTCAGAGCCACATACAAGAATACCAGTCTGTGGCAAAATGAGTAAAATAGGGACAAGGCAGTGAGCTTTTAATAAAGCAAAATATGGCTCGGCGCCTATAGCTCAACTGGCTAAGGCGCCAGCCACGTACACCTAAGGTGGCGGGTTCGAATCCCCAGCCCGGACCCGCCAAACAACAATGACGGCTGCAACCAAAAAATAGCCGGGCGTTGTAGCGGGCGCCTGTGGTCCCAGCTACTTGGGAGGCGGAGGCAGGAGACTCGCTTGAGCCCAGGAGTTGGAGGTTGCTGTGAGCAGTGAAGCCATAGCACTCTACCCAGGGGGCCAGCTTGAGGCTCTGTCTCAAAAAAAAAAATAAAAAAAAAATAAAGCAAAATATATTCAATTTGAAAGGGCGTCTTTTTTCTGATAATATGGCTAGTTTTTTTTAGACAGAGTCTTACTATGTTGCGCTGGGTAGAATGCTGTGGTGTCACAGCTCACAGCAACCTCAAACTCTTGTGTTTAAGCGATTCTCTTGCCTCAGCCTCCCAAGTAGCTGGGACTACAGGCACCCACCACAATGCCTGGTTATTTTGTTGTTATAGTTGTCATTGTTGTTTGGCAGGCCCAGGCTGGGTTCGAACCTGCCAGCTCCAGTGTATGTTGCTGGCACCCTAGCAGCTGAGCTATAGGTGCCAAGTCCAATATGGCTATCTTATTTTGAGGACAGAGCTATTAAAATCCTCTTTCTCTTACTATATGATAGTGATAGTAAATAGAACTCTTAAGTGTCACTCAAATGTCATTATCTGGCAACATAAAAAGCTGGCCAACCTAGGATTGATTCCCCAATGCAATGATCTTTGTGAAAACTAAGCCCAGGAACCCCTGTTCTGCAATACTGCCTTCTTGTCCCAGTATGACAGCATGCTTCTGCTGTTCCTCCTGGCTAAAACAAAACAAGAACCCCTCAAATCAAAAAACATACAACTCCATCTATCTGTATCTGCATCATTCTATCTTTGAAGAGGTAGCTTTTGAACTGAGCCTTTCCCAAGCTCTCTCCCTCCAGCAAATCCCCAGAGCATTTGTTCATGCCTCTTGTTATATTTATCTTATTCTTCCTCAAGTTACAGTTATCTGTATCCTACCCTCCCTGTACCCCCTAAAGTGATTATAGAACAGAAGAAAGAGTTGCTGAATTGTTAGCCAGTCAGAGCTTGAAGGGCTCTTGGAGATTACCACCTCTGACTCTCACTTTGCAAGGGAGGAAAACCAGGACCTGACCTCAGGCTACCCAATGAGTCAGTGGCAGAGGCCAGACCTGACTCCTCAGTGCTGGCTCTTTCCACTGCACCAGGCTGCTTCCCAGACAATTCTTTTTGGTTGGCTTAGCTCATCAATTTAGAGCTGAGCATGTGACAAACACTTCATAAATATCTGTCCATTAAGAGATGCAAAGCAGCCTGGAGAACATGGGCCTCTGCTTCTCAGCTCAAGCCTTATAATATCTGCTTCAAATCTTCACTTAGTGCTAACTGTCCCTGTAATGAAAAAATGGCCCTTCAGGCCCCTGGTGGCTTATCTGTACAGGGACCCCATGTGGCTCAGAAATGCAGTCCCCATTAGGCCAGTGTTATGAACCCAGCCCTGCTGAACAACCTTAGGCAGATGCCTTACCTCTCAGGTGTTAGGTGCTCCTCTAGGCAGGTAGAATGCTGGGAATAAAGAAGAATTCTCCAAGCCTACTGAATAGGCCTACTGAACATAGGCACTAGACAGGCTTTCCAAGAGGAATTTCAGAGTCCTGCTTCTAGAAGCCTCTAAAGATAAGAAAGGCTTTGGTTCACCTAGAACTGTTTGGAAGTGTCCCAAGCTGGGTAGTACCCTATTATCATCATCATCATCACAAACTCACTGTAGAAAATAAGAAGATGACAATGGCATCTTCTTTCAAAGTCTTCCTGACCCACCCAGTAGGAGAGACCATGTCCCTCAGTCCCACATTATACCCACATCATACATCAGTGTGCCTCACAGCTTCTAGGTGGCTCTGCATACCTACATGTTTAGGTCTCTGTTAGACATGAGCTTCTTGAAACTAGGGATCACTTCTCACTCTTTGCTGTATGCCCCAGGCCTAGGTAATAAATCATAACAAATGCTCATCAATGTTCAACAAGGCAAGAAATTCCCTCCACCTCCAATACTGGAACAAGGTTGCATTTAGGCCTTTTATAGTCTGTAGATGCATCCACTTCACCTGAGGGATGGAAACACCAACTCTCAGAGGGAAACTGGCTTACCCAAGGTTAGCTGGTTAATGGAGGCTCAGACTAATGGGTCAAAGCAACCCATTTGACTCCTAGTCCAGTGCACTTCCAACTAAGTATTCTTCAGGTTCTACAACACATTAGCTAAACAACCTTGGGGTGGCAAGACCCTGTGCCTCTCTGCCCGGGCTTTCTCATTTGTAACATAGGTAAAATTATATATAGTGCCTACATAAAGGGATGTACTGAGCAGTAAATCATTGAACCTGTGTAAAACAGAGTACAACATAGGAAACACTCAAAAACATGTCTGTCATGAACGTCATTCAGGCCTAGCCATTCTCCATGGTAAATGGGCACCCAACTGGCCAACAGCAAAGTAGGACTCCTGGTGAAAGGAAAACTCTCCCTTTCCTGTCCTGACTCACACACTCTCCCCCTACAGCAAGTCCTCTGCAGCAAACACTTGGGGGAAATGCCTGATCTCTCACCGTGATTTCTTCATAGCTCGCCCTTCTCCAAACCCCTATTTGAGCCTGCAAGTGCATTCACAACTCACAGAGACAGCAAGGTAAGTATGGGGAGACAGTGAAACCTTTGGAAGAGCATGCTTTTTGAGTCAGGGAGACCTGGTATCAGGTAACAGTCCTGCCACTTTTAGCTGTGTAGTCATGGGAAAGTCACTTAATCTCTCTAAGCCTCAGTCTCCTCATCTTTCAAATAGGTATAATTTGTTATGAGGATTACCTGAGATGGTTAATGGTCTGGTACTTCATAAATAATATTAAAAATGATAACAATTTTCCTATTTTTATTTAACAAAACCTACTTGACAGAATGTCAGAATCAGAAGGGGCCTTATGGATCACCAATCCTCTCCTTATAGAGATGGGGACACAGAGACCTTGAGGGGAAGCCTAAGGTCACATAATGAGGTGGGATTGAACAGGACCTGGGTCTCCTGACTTTCTATAGCATGTCCATCTTGGCTCTCTTGATTTTCCTTATCTGCTATCCTCCCTCAAACAGAGGAAATGGCTCTCTTCCTAATCCTCTTCCTTTCACAGTCATCTTAACACCAGCCAGCACCATCTGGATTCATTTTTGCCAACATCATCACCCTCCCCAGCACATCTGGACCATTGGGTTTAGCCAGGAATCCTAAAGGAGCAGGCGAAACATCTGTTAGCCATTGGCAATAGCAATAATAATAACCACCTATACAATGTTCCAAACTTATCTATTCGATCACCACATTCTTACAATTTCTCCCTAACCTAGTCAGCTTACAGGCATACTTTCCTTGAACTTATTCAATGCTTAGTAAGCACCTACTCTGTGGCAAAGACACAGAGAGGAAAGACGGCCTCTGCAGAAAGGAGTTCACAGTCTAATAGAAATTGCAGGGGTGGGAAGAGGACACGACAACTTCCTTTGGCCTAACTGGTACAGCAGCAAAATGCCCCACCTCACCTCATAGGCAAACCCCATTATCATGCTGTCAAAGGCAGAGGTATCTGTGGAATAAATTTAAGCAAGAAAGATGGAGTGCTAGGCTGAAAATGACAGCAGGAGGGATAAAGAATGGAAAATATGGGCACCAAAAACTTGACTGCCTGGTCTCAAGGAGATTCTAGAGAGAGCCTCCAGAGAGAGCAAGAGAATGCAGTGGAATTCACGTGAGATCTGGAAGCCTTGATCCCTGCTCCACTACCAGCACACAAGATTCTAATGTTTCTCTTTCCTCAGAGACTCCACCCTTGGATGCTAGGATTTTCCAAACCCAATGCTGGGCTATAAATGCCTCCTTGGGACCATCATTTGCTAGAATGTCACAGCTCTTGCAGTAGAAATGTTTGTGCCTCCTCATTGCTCCCTAGGCCCTCAACCTGGTAGCCTAACACACTCCAGCATTCACTATTCCCTGGCAGGGACATCATTACAGGGACGTGGAATAGACTATCAGAAGAGGGAGAGGAAAAGATGACTAAAAGCAGCTAACCCTTCCTCTCCTATCCCAGTCTATCTCATAAGTCCTGAGAACCTACTATGTGCCAGGCACAGATAGTATTTTCAGTGTTTCCAAATAAAACTCATTTAATCCTCCATCAACCCTCTGAGGCATGTATCCCTTCTCCTAGACTTGCATTTGAGGAAACTAAAGCTTGGGGAAGAGAAGTAATTTACAGAGCCAGGATGTCAATACAAGACTGTTGGACACCTCCAGTTCAGGCACACAAGGTCAATGCTTCACTTGAGAAGTCCAGAGTTGAAAGATCAATTGAGGAAATCCCAATTATTTCATGAATCTAATTTTAAATTTAAATTAGAAAAAGGGTTCCCTTGGCATGAAAGAGCTGCTTGAGTGGTATACTAAAATGGTGCAGATCATTTAATCCAACTCCTGCATTTAACAGATGAGCAGACAGACACCTCCGCCTAAGGAATTTTAAGATGGCTACTTGTGGCCAACTAGCAAGTTAAAGCCCTAGAACCCCAATCTCTAGCACTTCCTTACACCCTGCCTGCAGTGATTACCTTTTTCTGGGAAGCTCCTCCAGCCTATCCCACATCACCAGATGGGCAGAGAGGGAGAGGAAACAGGCAGCATGTGACCAGCCTCTCCTTCAGTCTGCAGGGTTGAGGAAAGGAATACAGGGCTTCCAGGCTAGTAGGTGTTGCAAATAGCCCAGCTCTCTGCTGGGCAGAGGAAGGTGAAAGCTTCATATCCCATAAAAGCTCTAAGGAGACTGAGACTCAGATCTTATACTCTAGGGGTCATGGGCATTTCCCCCACATCTACCGCAGGGCCTTGATGCTTCTCAGAGGGAAAGATGGGAAGGAAGCAAACACTGGCACTTGACCTTGGGGCGGATGTGGGGTTCCATTCTCCCACCCCCAGGTACCCTTGCTCCAAGAAGGAAAAAAAAGAGAAGCTTAAATGCTTGCCAAACATCAGAAGACTAAGACAAATAGGAAAGGGGGGGTGGTCCTCTAAAACGTTTCTAATCGCCCACCCTGGGCATCTTCCCAGTTGCAATCAGCATCCTCTAATTAGTAAATTTCACAGTGGGAGGGGAGCACTTAGAAGGATGTAAGGGAACGAAGGGAGGGTAAGAATGAGTCACGATTAACCCGTCTTTGGCTGGTGCCATCTGAGGGATTCTACCGCAGCAAAAGGTTGCAAGCTGCCCCCAACCGCCTCCGTGCAGCGCAGGGGCCCCTCCCGGCGCCACCAGGGCCTCCTCACCTGAGTCCACTCGCCCTCCGCAGCCCCGCCGGATCGCACCACTTGGGCCTGGCTTGGCGCAGCGCCTCTGCAGTCGCTGCTGCAGCCGCCTGGCCCTGATCAGCAACCTGCGGCGGTGGGAAAGAGACAGACAGGGGCGGGTGAACGCGGGTGGCGGACACTCTTACAGCTGAGCCCCGGACGCTGACAGCTGGGCCTCCGCAGCCAGAAAGCTTGGAGGGCAGGCTGCCTGCTGGGTGCTCCGTCCTGTTACTCCTCACGGCCCGCGTCTTCCCCACCCCCCTGGCCCTTGGCACTCAGGGCTGTGGCGGGTGCAGCTGGGCGGTGGGCCCAGGGGTCCCCGGCGTCCTTGTCATCACCTGCGGAGGCTTCCATGGCTTCAGCTGCCCTACTGGGGCCGCCGAATTGCTCTCCGGAGCCCCTGCTGGAGGCAGCTAACTGGGTGCTCACCAAGCTGGGACTGCTTAAAGGGAGGAGAAGGGAGGGAGCGGTGGATGCAGGAGAAGAGCCAGTCGGCAGCTCGCCGGCAGCTGCGTAAGAGGCCCGTCTTCACTTTCCTTCTTAAAGAGATAGTCTCTCGCTCTAAAGGGCCTGGGAGCCGAGATGCTAGCAGGCTGGGTATGGGGTCTTCTCCCACCTACACTCCAGCCAGTACTTAAGAGCTGGGCGATGGGGCATAGTGGAAAACGCGTTAGTCCCAGTGACAGGCTGCGTGACTCTGTGGAAGTGTTTTCACCCCTCTGGGCCTCAGCCTTCTCATCTGTAACAGGGGACGGTGATACCAAGCTAACTCCTTGGCACACAGTTGACTTGTGTTAAATATTAATTTTATCTGAAGTCTTTCAGCAACATTCTTCAATCCCCAAACTAAGTTTAAGTACCAGGATTATTTAATGTAAACACTTGTTGAACCATTAAGAAAAATGGTAAAAGGAATCTTAAATGTCTGAGAATAGAAATGTTCTCCTTTTAAGTATTAAAATAGTAAATCAAGGCCAGGCTCATTCATGTAATCCTACCACCCTGGGAAGCTAAGGAGGTGGATTGCTTGAAATCAGGAATTCCAGACCAGACTAAGCAAGTGAGAGACCATTTCTATTAAAAATATAAAACTGCCTCAGGCGGCACCTGTGGCTCAGTGGGTAGGGTGGCAGGTTCAAACCCAGCCCCAGCCAGTTAAAACAATGACAACTGCAACAAAAAAGAAAGAAAACTGCCCACTGAGAGGGTGGCGGGCACTTGTAGTTCCAGCTACTTGAGAGGCTGAGGTAAGAGGATTGCTTGAACCCAGGAGTATGAGGTTTCTGTCAGCTATAATGCCAGCGCATTCTAACTGGGGCGACAGAGACTCTGTTTCAAATAAATAATAAATAAATAAAATAGTAAATTACTGAAGAGATGGAAAGATAAGCAATTACAACTTAGGGTCTTTTCTTTTCATATCACAGGGGAAACAAGGGGACCAAAAAGTTTAGAAAACAGAATTCTCGGCCTAACTCTTCTACTTCTAGCTATGTAACTTCAGGAAAAGTTAACTCACTTTCTGGGCCAGTGTTTGTGTTGAGACAGGGCTGTACTCTATTGCCTGGGCTAGAGTGCAGTGGCATCACCACAGCTCACTGCAACCGAAAAACTCCTGGGCTCAAGTGATCTTCTCTCGTCAGCTTCCAAAGTAGCTAAGACTGTAAATACACACTACCACTCCTGGCCAATTTTTCTGTTTTGTAGAGGTAGGGTCTCACGATGTTGTTCTGGCTAGTCTCTAACTTCTGACCTATAGTGATCTTCCCACTGATATCTCCCAAGGTGCTGGCTCGTCTCAAACTCCTGCTCTAGTGACCTCCCAAGGTGCTGGGATTACAGATGTGCACATTTATACTTGCATAGACCTAGTTTCTTATCTGGTCCCAATACAGGAAGTGGGTGGATGGGAATGGGCTCCTTTTTTCTGAACCAGCCCTATCTGATCAATAATCTGCTCAAAACTATCAGTGGTTTTCCCTATCTCTCTCCAATACCTGCCCTCTTCTTACTGACCTTCTGACTTCATTTTGCATAGCTTTTCCCCTCACTCACTTCCCTCCCATCAAACTGTCCTTCTTGCTGAGGACTCTGCTTCTGGGTCTTTCCATTTCCTATAGTCTTTACCTAGAACACTCCAGATATCCACATGATTCACTCCTGCACTTCTTCCAGGTCTCTATGCAAATGTCAATATCTCAGGGTCTTCTCATAATGTACATGAAGAAATACTTATGTTAAATTTACTGTTTTTTTCAAAATATTTTTCTGTAGCTCTGATTTGCAGAAAATCCATCAGTTTTTCATAACAAATGCTTATTAATTTGGGGGAGGGACATTGGTTATATTTTCCCCTTTATTCAATTAAACGGAATTCTCATATTAGATGGCCATGATTATATTATGCTTTGTGAAAAGATTGTAAGAGCAATTGTAGCAGGAATAAGAAACAGTAGGTGGCTCGGTGCTCGGTGCCAGTGGTTATGGCACTGGCCACATGCCCCAAGGCTGGCAGGTTCAAACCTGGCCTAAACAACAATGACAAATGCAACAAAACAAAGGACAGGCATTGTGGCAGGCGCCCGTAGTCCCAGCTACTGGGAGGCTGAGGCAAGAGAATCACTTAAGCCCAAGAGTTTGAGGTTGCTATGAGCTGTTATGCCACAGCACTCTACCAAGGGCGACATAATAAGACTCTGTCTCAAAAAAAAAAAAAAAAAAAAGAAAGAAAGAAAGAAAGAAAGAAAAGAAAAGAAATAGCAGGTGAAAAAGCCATGTGAATGTTGAGGCCTGTTGTCTAAAACACTTAATCCTCTTATATTAAAAGGATCAGTTGCCTTGTTAATAAAGATAGGCGATGAAATGGTTGCCTATCTAAATTATATGTGACATCTTTATACTTAAAGCCAAAGAAAGCCATAATTACTACTTGTTTAAAGGGAGAATAGGCTCGGTGCCTATAGCTCAAGCAGCTAAGGTGCCAGCCACATACACCAGAGCTGACAGGTTCGAATCCAGCCTGGGCGTGCCAAACAACAATGACACTACAACCAAAAAATAGCCAGGCGTTGTGGCAGGCACCTGTAGTCCCAGCTGCTTGGGAGGCTGAGGCAAGAGACTCCCTTAAGCCCAAGAGTTGGAGGTTGCTGTGAGCTATGACACTACAGCACTCTACCCAGGGTAACAGCTTGAGGCTCTGTCTCAAAAAATAAAAAAATAAAGGAAGAATATTTCTGAAATTGTAATTAATTTTTTTTTTTGTCTGTCCCCATGCTTGGTTGCCTTTCTCTCCTTGATTTTGTACTTAGAAGATTATATTTCCCAGAAATCTCCATGAGGAACTTCTACAAAGCAAGAGGGCATTTTCACCCACATTACTCTCTTCTGGAATGGTGTTAGCTAGTAAAGAATGCTCCTGAGCTTCAGAAAGCAGTTATAATGTAAATTGCAGCAAATGAGGATTATAAGCAAAAAACAATAAAATTATTCCAATGAAATCAGTAATTTTGTCTTGTTTTGGACTAAGTAGGAAATGCTTAATTCTTTTTTCATCTCAAAACCAATTTTTGTTCCGATTCCGGATAAGCACACTCCTCCCATTGAATACAGCAATAAAATCTGAACAAAATGCATGTAGCAGCTATACAAGGATTCTGAAGACAAAATAATAGTACGCAAATTGGAGAAGGTGGCCAGAATTTAATGTACTGTACCACTGAACTAGTGGTGAATTTACCATTTCTGTTTTCTCTGTTTATCTTCTGTTCTGGTCTCAAGGCAGACTAAAATCTGGAATTGGGAATCAACAGACAGAGAAAGAGCTCCTAAAGAATTCCCCTAGTTCTGACTTGAGGATCAGGAAAGGAGACTTTTGATGCTCAGAGTGAATAGGGAAAATGATTTTTCTTTTCAAGTCTTTTCTCTATTGTCATACAACTCTATCCCCAGGCAATCCTTCAGTTGTGGGCTGTGACAGCAAGAACCCATGGGTACCTAAAACTCAAGAAGGAAGAGAAACTTCGGTATATGAGGCCAGCACCCTACTCACTGAGCCACAAGCGCCACCCAGGAGGAGAAACTTCTTCAGAGTAGCTCTGGTCCTTAGGGAGGGTGAGCCCCTGTTGTATTTTGCCTCTTTCTGTCCTCCCACCATCTGGCCCCAGGTGCAGTTACAATTGTAGGAGTAGGCAGCAAAGCAGAGCAGAATAAATACATCCTATGACTCTGGAGTATTGCTGGGAACATTGCTTAAGGTCAAGAGCAATACCCTGTTCCTACCCAAAATAGAAGAAATTAGCTGGGTGTTGTGGTGCACACCTGGCGTCTCAGCTACCTGGGAGAGCGAGGCAGGAAGATTGTTTGAACCCAAGTTTGAGGTTGCAGTGAGCTATGATGATGCCACTGTACTCAAGCCAGGATGACAGAGCAGGATTCTGTCTCAAAAAAAAATTTTTTTAATTAATTAATTAAGACTGGACACAGTGGCTCACACCTATAATCCTAGCACTCTGGGAGGCCGAGGTGAGCAGATTGCCTGAGCTCAGGAGTTTAAGATCAGCCTAAGCTAGAGTGAGAGCATGTCTCTAAAACAGCTGGGCATTGTGGCAGCTACCTGTAGTCCCAGCTACTTAGGAGGCTAAGGCAAGAGGATCACTTCAACCCAAGAGACAGGTTGCTGTGAGCTATGATGCCATAGCACTCTACTCAGGTGACAAAGTGAAACTCTGTCTCAAAAAAATAAATAAAATAAAATAAAAATAAATACAATTAATTAAATAATAAAAAAACTCTAAGCTCCAGCTTTTTGGTGAACCCCAAAGAAGATAAACCAAATAATGATAATAATAAAAATAATACTTTTCTGTTACTACTGAAAACTAAAAACAAACAAAAAAATCTTGAAAGCAGTGAGAGAAAAATGATGCATTAGTAATGTAGGAATAATGATTTGAACAATCATGGATTTCTCATCAGAAACATGGAAGGCAGAAGATAATAAGACACCTTTTTAAAATTGCTTAAAGAAAATAATTATCACCCAGGATTCTGTACTCAGCTAAAAGTCTTTCAGGAATGAAAATGAAATGAAGATATTCTTAGATAAAGGAAAACTATGAGAATATATCACCAGTGGACTTGCTCTAAAAGAACTAATGAAGAAAGTTCTTCAGACAAAAGAACCATTATATTAGAAGGAAATTTGGAATATCAGGAACAAAGGAAAAAAGAATGACAAAAATTGTAAATATCTGGGTAAATGTAATAGACTATGTTTGACAGCTGAAAGCAGCAACTGTAATATTGTCTGATGGGTTTTAAGGTATGTAAATATAATACATAGGACAACTACAATATAAAGAGAGAAATATAAAGAAACCTACAGAGTATAATGTTTCTACATTCCACCTGAAGTAGTAAAGTGGTTTACTGTGTATTTTAATACACAGTTCTATGAATTTTAGAATATTGGTTCTAAGTAGACTGTGAAATGTTAAGTATGTATTTCTAATCCCTAGAATAGCCATCTAAAAACTATACCAAAACTTAATAAAAAACACAGCCGGTAAATGAAAATAGAATTCTAAAAAAAAAGTTCAAATATTCCAAAAGAAGGAAAGAAAGGGGAAACAGAGGAATGAAAAATATAACAAACACTAAAGAAATACTCAGGGTGGTGCCTGAGGCTCAAAAGGGTAGGGCACCAGCCCCATATGCCAGAGGTGGTGGGTTCAAACCCAGCCCCGGCCAAAAAAAAAAGAAATATTCAAATGGTAAACCTAAATCCAAACAGGTCAACAATTACATTAAATATAAGTGGTCTAAATGCATTAATTACAACAGAGATTCTCAGACTGGGTGAAAATGACTTAATCAGATACAGTCTACAAGATAGTCACTTTAAATATAATGATATACATAGGCTAAATGTAAAAAAGAGGGAAAGATTTAGTATTAAACACTAATCAAAAGGAAAGTAGACTTTGAAGCAAAAAAATTTACCAGGAACAAAGAGAATAATTACACAATAATAAAAGAGTCATTTTGCCAAAAAGATAGAATAGTTTTAAATGTATATGCATCTAATAAAAGAGCTTCAAAATACATGAAGCAAAAACTAACAATAGAAAGAAGAAATTAACAGATCCACAATAAGAGTGGGAGACCAAAACGCTTCTTTCTCAGTGATCAGTAGAACCAGTAGAAAGAAAATAACCAAGGATACAGAACTAAACAATACCATCAACCAAAGAGGTCCAACTGAACACTACCTAATAACTGCAGACTGCAGTTGACCCTTAACTTTAGAGGTCTGAACTGTACTGGTCAACAAAATATTAGCAAAAGATGCTCAGTGTCATTAGCCATTAGAAAAATCCAAATCAAACCCACGAAATACTATTTTACACTCACTATGATGGCTATGATAAAAAAGAAGGGCAATAAGTGTTGTTGAGGATATTGAGAAATTAGAATGCTGACATATTGTTCATGCAAATGTAAAATGGTACAGCTACTTTGGAAAACAGCTTATGACTTCTCAAAAAAACTAAACACAGAGTTATCATATCACACAGCAATTACACTCCTAGGTCTATGCCCAAGGAAAATGAAACATATATGCAAAGATCTTATGCACTAATGTTGATAGCACCATTATTCCTAATAGCTAAAGAAACAACCCACATATTCATCAACTATTGAATGGATAAACAAATGTGGTATATCTATATAACAGAACATGATTTGGCCATAAAAAAATGAAGTATGGATACATTGTACAATATGGATAAACCTTAAAAACAATATAATAGGTGAAAGAAACCAGGCACAAAAGGCAACATATTGTATGATTCCATTTATACAAAACATACAGAATACACAATCTATGGAGACAGAAAGATTAGTGGTTGCCAAGGGTTGTGGGCAGGGAAGGGAATGAGCAGTGATTGCTAAAAAGAATATGATTTATTTTGGGGGGTGATGAAACGTTCTAAAATTATACAATGGTTATGGTTGTTTAATACTATGAATATACTAGAAACCACTGACTTGGACACTTTTAAAGGTATGTGAATAATGTCTCAATAAAGCTACTAAAATGTACTAGCAAATTGAACCCAGAAATATATGAAAGGAATATATCATGACCAAATGGGGTTTATTCTGAAAACACAAGACTGGCTAAAAATTTTTAAATCCATTAGCGTATACCACCATCTCAACTGTAAAGGAAAAAACCCCTCATGACCCAATCAATGGATACAAAGAAACTGTGACAAAATTCATCATAATAAAAACTCTAAGCAAACTAAAAATAGAAAGCAATGTGCTCAAACTGACACAAATTACACCTCTACTACCCCCACCCCAAAACTCACAAAATAACCCAAGAATAGCACACATCATACTTATGGTGAAAGAGTAAATCTAAGATTGGGAACAATGCAAGAATGTCCATTCTCACCACTCTATTCAACATAATATTGGGAGTTCTGGCCAGTGTAACAGGGCAAGAAAAAGAAATAAAAGAACACAGATTTCAAAAGAAAAAAATAAACCTGTCCCTACTTGCAGACAACATGATTGTTCATACAGAAAACCCCAAGGACCCTATAAAAACAAAACAAAACCACTTGGAACTAACGTGTACGTTTAGCAGGGTCACAGGGTACAAGGTTAACCCATAAAAGTTAACTGTTAATGATAAAATTATAGAAATGGAGAACAGCTTTGTGGTTTGCAGGGGCTAGGAAGAAGGGAAGAAAGGGAAGTGGATGTGGCTAATAAAGTTTAGCACAAGTGATCCTTGTGATGAAACTGTTCTGTTTCTTGACCAGGCATCCTCAAACTGTGGCCTGCGGGCCACATGTGGCCCGCCTAGGACATATATCCAGCCCGCCGAGTGTTTTTTGCCACCACTGCCTGTCCCACTTAGCAGCCGACTTGTCCCGGGGCCGGCAGTCCGGCCTTCCAACGGTCTGAGGGACAGTGAACTGGCCCCCTGTTTAAAACGTTTGAGGACCCCCTTGACTATGGTGTTACACAAAGCTACATAGGTGATAAAACTGCACAGAATACCTACACACACACATTACAATGAGTGCATGTAAAAGTGGTGAAATCTAAATAAAGCGAGTAGATTGTATCAGTGCCCGTTTCCTGGTTATAGTATTGTACTAAAGTTATACAAGAGGTTGCCATTGAGAGAAGCTGGTATACTGGATTTGTCAGCATTATTTCTTAAAATTGCAGATGAATCTATAATTATCTCAAAATAGCAAGCAAAAAATCAACTGTAATGCAAAATGGTACATCCACTCTGGAAAATAATTTGGTAATTTCTTATAAAGTGAAACATAAACTTACCACATTACTCAGCAATCCCATTCCTATATGTTTACCCTAAGGAAATAAAAACTCATATTCACACAAAAATAGTACATGAAAGTATGTAGCTCTATTTATAAATATCAAAACTGAAAACAACTTAAATGTCCTTCAGAGGGTAACAGGATAAATACTGTGATATATCAAGATTATAGAATAAAAAGGAAAAGCAATAAAAAGGAACAAGCCACTGATACATGCAATGACTTGGATGAATCTCAAAGACATTACACAGAGTGAAAGAAGCCATTCTCAAAGAGTTATATGCCATGTGCTTCTGTCTACATAACATTCTCAAAAAGGCAAAAGTATAGTCGTGGCGAAGAATGATTGCCCAATGTTACAATGATGGGAGGGTGTGGCTACAAAAAGATAGCACAAGGAAGTTTTGTAGGGTTATGTTATTGCTTGTATTCTGATCGTGGAGGTGGTTACAAGAATCTATATATATGTTAAAATTCATACAACTATGTATTAAAATTAAAAGCTCAACTTTCTGCTTGTTAACTTTAAAGACACAATTTTGACATTTAAATCTTGTGTTAATACATTTAGAAAGGTTATTTAGAATTTAGTTGTTTGTAGCCTACAGATCCGATAGTGTTTTAAGAGTATCACAGACTTCATTTTACAGTATATTATGGAGCTCACAGAGCATAATATGAAAATTTCCTAACTCAAAATCAAATAAGAAAAAAGAAAAACTATGACTTTGATGTCAAAAATGCTCATTAAACATCAAGTAAAAGAACATTTATTTTAGTGACCTTTACTCAAATAGTAGCTATAGACAATATGCCAAAAAAGTGTCTTCTAATCTTTTTAATGTAAGATTTAGTTTTATTGACACATTAATGGTGGTTATAATAATAATTAAAGAGTAAATAAAATGGTTAAATGAACAATAGTCTGAAAGCTACTCAGGTAATTTAATGCAAATAAAAAATTCATTACTCTTCAATTAAGATATTAGACTAAAAACCATGGCATTAAATCAAATCAAGGATGATAGGCATTGCAAGCAAATAAACTGTGTAGAAATATAAACGTATCACTCATTAATTAACCCACTTGAATTTCAAGTAAATAATTCAATGTAAAATAGCCTTTAAAAGTTATCCTTGAATGTATATATGAAGGCATGTATGTAGTGTTTTAAAAGTATATCCTAAATGAACACTAAAGGCAACATTCAAGTCAGGAAAATGACAAATGTTAGATATTCACATCAGCTAAGTTAAAAAATTACTTAGCTATAATTATTTCTGTAAGTATCTAAGTTTTTAATTCTGGCTATGATTTTTTCCAAACTTACAGAGAGGAAATAGGAGTTCGGCCTATCTACAAAATGGATCAGACCTTCAGCTGCTTCCAGATGGCTTCTGCATTACATTGAACAATCTACAGAAATTCCAGTGATGACATAAATCTGTATGTTCTGGATTTCTTTCACATTTTATGGAACATTGGTCCCATCGTAGCTATAATATCTGCATAGGGAGCGCTCTGGCTCAGCTCAATAGCCTGGTGTTTTTTTAGGACAAGAAAGCTATAAAATTTGGCAGCTGCTTGTTTTCGGTCACTATTTATGCAGAGCTTCATCAGACTAAAGGACTGCATTCCCATCTTGTTGGATTCCTGGGAAAATAATTAGAGAAGAGAAAAGAATAGGAAAACAAGATCATTAGGAGTAAAGCAGGCTGTGGATACACAATGAAGAAAAAAAATGACATTTTCAATTAGCAGGCTATAAAATCCTTAAATGGAGAAATGTGGATGACTCTTCAATAAGCTTATAAAATCATTCTAAGCCACTGAGCATAAGCTTGGTTCACTGAGAACTTCAAAAGTATCATACAAATTTATAATGTATTATACAATATTTCGTCTTTTTAAAAAATGATGTTAACATAAATGGCTCCGGTGGGAATTGTAATTAATTTAGACTTTCAAAAAAAAAAAATCCACAAGGTTTTAAGGCCTCAAATGCAATGAAAATGATCAGTCTGTCAGGTTTCTTCTCCTTAAAGATACTTGGGGTGGGGAGTGACTATAAAAATTCTAGCGGTAAATGGAGAAGTACTTTTGTACGTTTCCACTGCAGGGAATTATGACTATGTAAACATTGCCCAGTTTCCTATGTTCTTTTTTGTTTTCTTTCTTTTTTTCTTTTTGAGACAGAATCTCCCTCTGTCACCCTGGGTAGAGTGTAGCAGCATCATCATAGCTCACTGCAACCTTAAACTCCCAGGCTCAAAGCGATTGGCTTGCTTCAGCCTCTCAAGTAGCTGGGACTATAGGAGCACTTAGAGAGAGGATTTTTTTTTTTTCTATTTTTAGTAGATACGGGGTCTCATACTTGCTCAGGCTGGTCTCAAACTCCTGAGCTCAAGCAATCCTCCTGCCTCAGTCTCCCAGAGTGCTAAGATTATAGCTGTGAGCCATCATGCCCAGACTACCCAGTTCTGTGCTTAGATTAAAAAGATACTGAGTTCACCACGTGGCACCCGTGTACCTACTAGAAATAACTGAGGTACAATAACATATTTAATTATGGTGTTTAATTATGAATGAAGATAACTTCTTTCATGAAGACTAGGACTTAGAAGCAGATTCCTAGAACAAAAGTACAGTTTTTTAGTAAGAATATTGTGGCATAGTGAATTCTGGCCAGTATAAGTGTCATATTCTGTGGATAGATGTAAAGCATTTTTAAAAATATCATATCCAAGTTTCCTGTGAGTTCGTAACACTTAACAAGCTAATAAGTTAAACACTTTATCACATTTTATCTCAACCAAACATGTGTGCTAGGGTCAGCCCTCCTTCAGCGATGGCATACTCAGCCTTCATTTATTCCCTCCCTTGACAGTAAAAAAGTGAATAGGGAGAGAGCAGGGACAGCTTTTTAAATTTCAATTAATTTTTTAAAAAATCTGGATGGGCCCAGCACCTATAGCTCAACCGGCTAAGGCGCCAGCCACGTACACCTAAGATGGCGGGTTCGAATCCCCAGCCCAGACCCGACAAAACAACAATGACGGCTGCAACCAAAAAATAGCCGGGTGTTGTGGCGGGCGCCTGTGGTCCCAGCTACTTGGGAGGCTGAGGAAGGAGACTCGCTTGAGCCCAGGAGTTGGAGGTTGCTGTGAGCTGTAATGCCACGGCACTCTACCCAGGGGGCCAGCTTGAGGCTCTGTCTCAAAAAAAAAAAGAAAAAAAAAGAATCTGGATGGGAAAAATATGCAGGATTGAACATATGTGTTTATTTCTATCCTCTCTGAAAACCCCAGTAAAAGGAAGGCAAAGGAATAAAAAGAAACAAAAGAAGAAGATAAAGACAAAGAAAGTAGAAGACATGACTGACACAGCAAAGTAGAGAAAGGTGAAACCTAAGTGCTGGTAGGGAGGAAAGCCAGCAAATAGCAAGCCAATTTCAGATTTATAACCTTGAGAAAGCTCAGCAACTAAAGAAATCTGTATGTTATAAGCTGAGGATGGGAGGTGTAACTAAAAATAGAAGAATTCCTTGAGGGTCTACTTGGGAACAGTTAGCTTCTGGGTCCCCTCCACTACCTCACAGAATCAGAAACCACTACTCACATAGCAGGACACAGGAAGTTGCCCTTCAGAAGAAACCAACTTTTGAGGCTCTGGGCTTGGGATACTAGAACTATGGATGATGGAGAAGTACCACAGCACAAACGGGAACTAAGTGAGATTCTACATTCTGAACAGTGAGACTGGTTACTAGCCTCTCCCATACCTTTATTTGATTCCATACCACTGGCATCATGCTTACAGTTCCTAGGGAATGGAGAAAACTGACTATTCTAAAGTCAAAAAAAAAAAAAAGCTTTCAATAACGACATCTGAGGAAAGGAGGTGCCTCCCAATTACCTCAAGTCTAGGTGATGCCCATAGCTCAGTGGGTAAGGCGCCAGCCACATACACGGGCCACATACAGGTGAGTTTGAACCCAATCTGGGCCAGCTAAAGCAACAATGACAACTGCAACAAAAAAAGAGCCAGGTGTTGTGGCAGACGCCTTTAATCCCAGCTACTTGGGAGGCTGAGGCAAGAAAATTGCTCGAGCCCAAGAGTTTGAACTTGCTGTGAACTGTGATGCTACAGCACTCTACCAAGGGCAACATAATGGGACTCTGTCTCAAAAAAAAGATCACAAGTCTACAAGCTCAACCCACATGTATATAACTTTCAATTGATTTTTTGGTGTCGCATTCTTAAATAAAAACAGATAACCAAGGATCTACCAGACATTTGAGTAAACTAACATTAAAAGAGTAAAAAAGGATGCATTCAAGAAAATCATTATGGAAAGAGAATGCAGGGAACAGAAGAAAAGTATAAGCTCTGAAGTTAAGAGAAGTTTTGCACTGTATCCATGCAAAATGATTAGGATGACGGTGAGAAAAAGCAGATCAGTGGTTTTTTGGGAATGAGAGAGGGAGGCCAGTGGAAAAGATGGGATAAGAATTTCTCAAGGGGCACAAGGAAATGTTTTGGGGTTCTATTTATTTTAGTTTTCAATTTTAAATTTTATTAAAGTACAGAGATAACAAGTTTCACAATTTTTACACAGGAAAAGACTAGTCAACTTCAGATGCCTGATAGAAAAATTAGGATTCAAAACACATAAATCCATAATAGGTTTTGTGACTAAAGGGGAAAAAATAACTATTTTAGAAGTTAACAAAATTTTAACCATATCAAAGACTATTATAAATTTCAAACAGTAGATTTACCACACATACTGTGTTTTCAAATTCTAATATAGCAAAACGTAACCACACACTTTGGCTATAGCTAGTTGTTTCCAAAAAGTTTAAAAAATTAAAGTTATATGTGTACAACTTCTGTAGAGTTTTTTTGCAAAGTAAATAAAAGAGCTTAAATATTTAATAAAGGAAAACAAAAACAATTCTCTTAAATTTCATACAAATAGCTCACAAGACATAATATTAACACATCTGCTGTAAGCTTTCTTTACCTAAGAGAATTTCCCAGGATCCTTTATCTCAAAGGATTACCTTACAGAATTCCTCTGTCATTTTACAGCCTTTTGATTGAAACATATGCATTCTTTTCCACCCTTCTCCCATTTAAGTGTTTCTCTGAAGGAATTTTTTTTTTAAAAAAAGAAACACTCTTAGGTAAAGCCAAATATTTCAACCTTTCAAAATGATTACCTCTGTGGATGATTTACTAAGGAAGAAGAGAAAGAGAGAAATCTAAAGACCTGTGTGAACAACTCTCCAGTTCTGTGAAATCAAAGATCCAACTGTTTGGGGGTATTAGATACGTTCACTCTCTCGTAGTACCTCTGCTGATGGTTTCACAGGTACTACATATATTAAAACTTATCTAACTGTATACTTTAAATACCATGTTTCCCTGAAAATAAGACACTGTCTTATATTTATTTTTCCCAAGAAGATACAATAGGGCTTATTTTCAGGGGATGTCTTTTTTTATTAAGTAGAATACAACAATCTACATTTATTCAAATACAGTTAAGTCATCATCTTCTGGAACCTGACAGGGGGAGCCAACCTTGGTGGGGCTGGTGTTAGTAATGTGTGAACTCCTTTCCCCAGCCGTTTACACGTGCACAATAGGATGCCTGTGACCTCGGTGACCACACACATACCCATGCAAGTGTGAATGGCTCAGAAAAGGAGCTGTGGCAAATAAAAGGTATTCCAGTCTTCCTTACTGCTCCGAGTCGAAATGCATGTCGTGCCCATCACTAGGTCTTATTATCAGAGTAGGGCTTATATTTAACAAATGCATAGAAATCCTGCTAGGGCTTATTTTTGGGGTAGGTCTTATTTTCAGGGAAACACAGTAGGTACTGTTTATTGCATGTTAGTCATATCTCATTAAAGCTACTTAAAAAAACTAAATAAATAATTTAAAAAATCAAAATATTAGCATACTATAAGATAAAAGAATAGTTAATAAGAAAAATTCCTGGAAAACAAAAAAGTAAAAGCAGAAATAAAAATTCAATGAAGATTGAAAAGTTGAGGAAATAATCTAGAGAACAGAAAAACACAAAGATAAATTAATATAGGATATAAAACATTTTGAAAATTAAAGGAGCAGGTGGCACCTGTGGCTCAGGGGGTAGGGTGCCAGGCCCATATACCGAAGATGGTGGGTTCAAACCAGGCCCTGGCCAAACTGCAACAAAAAAATAGCCAGGCATTGTGGCGGGTGCCTGTAGTCCCAGCTACTCGGGAGGCTGAGGCAAGAGAATTGTCTAAGCCCAGGAGTTGGAGGTTCCTGTGAGCTGTGATGCCACAGCACTCTATTGAGTGCAATAAAGTGAGACTCTGTCTCTACAAAAAAAAAAAAAAATTAAAGGAGCAATTCAAGAGATTCAAACCTTACCCACAGGCCCTTCAGGAAGAGAGAATAGATAAAAGACTAAAAGAAAGGCTCGGCACCCATTAAGGGCACTGGCCAAATGCACTGAGGCTGGTGGGTTCAAACCTGGTGCAGGCCTGCTAAACAACAAAGGCAACTGCAGAAAAAAAAAATAGCTGGGAGTTGTGGCTATTTTGGGAGGCTGAGGCAAGAGAAGTGCTTGAACCCAGGAGTTTAAGGTTGCTGTGAGCTGTGATGTCACAGCACTCTATTGTCAAGAACATGAAATTTCTCACTAAAAGAACCATTTCATGCTCAGCACAATTAAAAGACAACAACAACAAAGTACATCATTATGAAATTTCAGAGCACCAGGAATTAAAAAAAAAAAACAAACTAAAAGCTTCTAGAGAGAAAATAAGATCACTTACAAAGGATCATGAACCACAATATCATCTGAGTTTTCAATAACAACACAAGAATCTTAGAATTTTTACAAAGCCTTCAACATCTGAAAGAAATATATTTTCAACCTGAAAAGAAATATATTTCAATCTGAAAGAAATATATTTCCAGAGACAACTGATCAAATTAAAGGTAAAACAAAGAAAATTACAAGCTTGTACACAGGATCACTATCTCTTGTTCCTCTTCATCCCAGAAATTATGAGGGTTTACTCACCAAAAAATTTATGATAAAAGAAGATCAAAGCACACACATACACAGACACACACACAAGGCAGAGAAACTAAATATATATAGACAAGAGACAAAGAAATTCCCATATTTGTGATAAAGGAATATCCTAAGACAAAAACTGAGGCAGACATAAAAAGCAACTAGTCTAGATTAGAACAAGAAATGATGAGCTCCAGGAAAGATAACATTAAGAAAACAAAACAAAACAAAACTGATGATCAATTGGTATTATCTGACCATACTAAAATGTATTTTTATTATATTGTTAGAGAGTTCTTGTGGCAGTGAATGCTGGTTATCCTTTAATATCTGCTCTTCTATAGTACTATGATTATTAGCTGGGCTTAAGGTTACCAAATAAGGACTATATTTCCTGCCTAGATGTGACAATGTAACTAAGTGCTATTCAATGAAATGCAAAAAATAAAGCGCCCAATTTCTGGGTGGTACCCTTAATGGAAACTTTGCTGCTGATTGGAATATAGACACAGTGGGTACTTTGCCATTTTGAATCTTGAGAATGAGGAAAACAAGACAAAGGAAACTTGGGTCCCTGACAATTTTGTGAGCATAGTTGCCATACCAGACTGGACTTTTACCTGAGAAAGAAATACACTTCTATTTTTTTTTTAAATAATAAGAAGTTAATTGATGACTCTATAGTGAACCTCAGAGTCAAAGCATTCTATTACAGTCATACTCTCATTTGACAAGGTGAATGCTACTTTCTCTGCATTACTATTATGATTATTCCTTAACACTTTGTTGCAGCAATCGTCTGATTTGTTTTCTGAATGTATTTATCTTCATTCATTCTTTATGAGGTTTCTGTTTCTAGTCCTTATCTTTAACATTGTTATTGTTGGTAAATTTTAAGCCTTTTTAATTCTGTGAAGGCAAAAAGCAGAAACCTAATAATTACATGTATGTGTAAAAAAAATATAAAAATAAACAATAAAAAATAAACTTCTATTTTTTAAAAGCTGCTAATATTTTGACTCTTTGTCACAGTCAAATTTGCAATACAACTATTAGAATTACACATGTAACATTGTAAACACTGAACAACTTATGTCATAAGTATACCAGGGTAGGGAAAGTAACTAAGGTAAATTTTCATTTTCTGTCAAAATAAGTCAATTGTTAAAATTTAAAGCTGATATATCAAGAAAGAGAAGTAAAAGGATGTTAACTAGAAATAGGGATATACACACTAAAAGAAACAGCTTAATACTGCTCCTGGTGAGCAGGACTTAGAGATGAGGAAGGGGTAGGACAAAGGTCTTTTTGTTTTTCCTTTTCTATCTTATAGCATAGTTCTATTGAACTTCAAAAATTAAACACACGTTATTTACTTTTTTTTTTTTTTTGAGACAGAGTCTCAAGCTGTTGCCCTGGGGAGAGTGCCGTGTCATCACAGCTCACGGCAACCTCAAACTCTTAGGTTTAAGTGATTCTCTTGCCTCAGCCGCCTGAGTAGCTAGGACTACAGGTGCCCGCCACAACACCTGGTTATTTTTTAATTGTAGTCGTCATTGTTGTTTGGCAAGCCCAGGCAGCATTTGAACCCGCCAGCTCCAGTGTATGTGGCTGGCACCCTAGCCACTGAGCTACAAGCACCAAACCTACACACATGTTATTTTGATAAAAATATAAATTAAATTAAAAATTACCCAGGTTATCACTCTTGAACTGTTAGACACTTAGTTGTTCTATACTGAAAATTAGTTGATAGCCTGCTAAAAATAAGAGTGGGACACAGAATAGATTGCTAGGGGAATGTGTGTAAGAAGTTGATTAGAATATACAGGCACCAAAAACAAACTCATATATTTAGCCTTGGATATACCACTGAAAATCATCTCACTCTAGTGCAATTTGGTTTCAGAAAATATATAAGGAAAATTGTTTCATTTTTATTAATATCTAGAAGCTTGAAGTCAATATTTTACTTATTTTTAAAAATAAAAATAGGGTTGACAAACCCTACCATCTCACCCGTAAACTATTTAATATCTGATGTATTCTTCGATTCCATCTCTCTGCCTCAATATGTTGTGAATTCCTCGGTGACTCCTGTTTGAATGATTGATAAATAAAATATTTCATTTAAGCAAATTGTACTGAATTTTCAAATATTTGCCAAGTATAGTGTTAGCTGCTACAAGAAACACAACTGTAACACTGGGTTCTGCCAAGGAAAGCCCTTATAGTCTGATAATAGAATAAGATTAATATACAAATATAGATCAATCTTTCCAAGATTTCACCTATACTCCTCAGGTGGCTCCAACATAGTGGATTTTGCAATCTTTATTTGGCAACACATCTAGGGCATTATGCCCTTACTTTGAAAAGTTAGCAAAGACAACCACTTTTGCCTAGTACTAACCTAGTTCTAGTCGATCTGAATTCAGTTGACAGAATTAAACATAAAGATATAAAATGTACTGTCTTGTAAAGGCCTTTATCTGAACTTACCTCGTAATAGAGAAGCTATTACCCAAACTGGTATTACCACAACTGGTGTTTGGTAGTTTGTGTATAACTGGGCTATAAATCTTTCAGATTTTGAAATGCCTTGTCCAAACAAGATTGACCCTTTGCCTGTCATGTTATCAAAATATATTTATTCTTATCAGTATTTAAGGCTTAACCACTTTCAGAAATACCTCAATACTTAAAAATTGTAAAGCTGAAATCCCTTTGCAAGAATTCACTCCAATCCCTTGCAAACTAACACCTTAGCAGGTGAAAACAGCAACTTAAGAATCTGAAGAAAGAACAGATCTACAAAGGGTTGAGGAAAGAGAAGTGGCGCAAATATGACCTACTTTATAATTTTTCCTGGACTAGTTCTAACCATGCAACCCAATAGCATCTGTGTTATCCTTATCCCATACCTACTATTTGTCTAGCATTCGTGTTTAGCTTTGCAGCCTAGATGCTTCCTAGAAGTGCTGACCATTTCATAGACTCCAAGACAATTTCAAAAGCTCCAGAATATTTTACATGACATTTTAAATGATTTGAGGCTAAAGGCAACCTTTGACTTAGTCCAGGAAATTGCTATATCAGTTTCCTCAACCTGTCTTTCTTAAATCCCAAGGAGATTGATTTGAAAATATGATTACTTTATTCTGAAGAGTTTTCTAAATCTCTCTAACCGCAATTTATGTTTATTTCTTTTTGGTCTGTCCTTGGATAAGGAAAGTTAACTCGCTTACTAATGTTTGTTGTTAAATACACAAATGCTATTTTTGAAATGTAAAAACCTCTTTGTTAGAGATCCGTGAGACTCTAACTTCACCTATAACATACAACTAAACTAACCAAAGAAGGCTCAGAAGAAATAATGTGTGCATTTTGCTAAAGCCTGTCCACTTAATCTATCTGGACATCATACAGCTGAATCCATTGTGTGGAAAGCCCGGGGGATTATTAAAACAGCTGAACTTGTGCTGTGTTGTGGTTTGCTTGACCACATATGAAAATAACCTGTGTCTATAGAAGAAAAGAGAATGACAAAAATGAACCAACCCACTTCTAGCTCAGCTGTTTGAACCTTTCAGGTAAAAAGTTTAGGTTATTTATTCAGACTTAGAATTATCCAGAGAGTTCAATCTATTTTCCACATATCAAAGAGT
Source organism: Otolemur garnettii (assembly GCF_000181295.1). NCBI lineage: Eukaryota > Metazoa > Chordata > Mammalia > Primates > Galagidae > Otolemur > Otolemur garnettii. The sequence goes on along the minus strand of NW_003852646.1, from coordinate 1,421,598 downwards.
CTTAGAAATTATTATAAAGATAATTTATTTAAAAAACAAATTAACATTAGGAATTAATAGGTGTTTTGATATTATTTACTAGAAAACTTTTGATAAAATTCCTTACAATTTAAAAAATGCCTTTAGTACTCTTTGGGACAAGGACCAGAGAAATTAGGCAGTAACACACAGGGAATCAGGCCAATCACATTTTACTTCTGTCTTCAGTATTAATACATGTAGCCTTTTGAGCAAACCATTTTATTCTTCTGATTTCCAGAAATCTTGCACAGATATAGGCCATAAGCCACACGATATCAAAGGGAAAAAATGCCCATTTTTTTGTAAATAAAATAAAAATTCAAATGACCCTAGGCCATATCCCTAATTATAATTGTTTCTCTCAAAATGTTATAAAAATAACTTGAAAGAGTAAAACAGTGATTCCCAACATTTAAAAACTTGTGATTACCTTTAATAAGCATAAAAAGAATCACACTTCCCTTTAAAATTATTTGAAGTTTCAATAGAAATTAAGAAAAGACAAAAAAAAACACAGTAAAAATATCAAACTATTCATAAACATCTCTGTTGAGATCACAAGTTTAAATTAATTTAGAAAGTAACATGACAATTCTAAATATCAGTTCTTAAGGTGTAAAATAATTAGGAACAAAGTTTTTAAGACTATCCCCAAGACTACACATATATTTACCAATTCAACTGGACAATATTCAATTTCTTCTGCCAAGAAGGGATTCATTAAAGATGATTCCTCAGCAGCTGAAGATATCATTTCAACAATATCCCGCTGAAGCAAATTAGGGAAAGACAGGTAATTCAGCTAGTGTTTGGTTATTACACGAACAATCTAACTTTGTTAAATGCTTTAATCACATGAAGGCACACTTCTCAAACTAATTTAAAATACCACCCACATTCTCAAAATATCTTTTCTAAAATATCCCATATAGGCAATATTTTATTTGAATATTCCTATTTTCTATATGCCAACCATAAACAAGAAACTTGCATGCCCCTTCCCTTCTTGCTGCCTATAGTTTTCCTTCCTATTCCCACTTCACTGCAGGCCTCACCTTAAAAGTCTCTACTGCTGTGCTATAGAGACCACTCTGCTTTGAAGCATTTTATCTAATCCCAGTCCCCTATCTCTATTCTCATGCCAATGCCAGGTGGTAGAGGAAAAATATTTGCAATGGGCAAACTGAGGGAGTGAGAGTGAGACAGGGGATATTAATAGCCCTCCTCAGGGTCGTGACAGGGTTCCTGCCACTGCTGGTGAAGCTGTCACTGGCAAGAGTGAAGAAGAAAATGTATCTGCTAGAAGGGGAGCGAAGACAAAGGGAGAAGGACAAAGAGGAAGCCAGAAATTTCCCATTCCCCATCACCTCCTCCCTTTCTCATTGCTATAAAAGCTGCCATTCCCCTTTCATCTCTAACCTGTCTCCAAGCATCATCCCCTATCAACCCTAACATTGATTAAGAGCTTCTTCTAACATAGTTTACTTGATTTTTCACTTCAGCTTTTTCAAATTTTACTGAATATAAGGAGTGGCATTTTACTTTAATATACATATTTGTGGAGTGTTATGATTTTTTCTCTTTTAATTTCTATAACTATTCTGCATTTTAGATACTTTCAGTTTGGCCATTACTATGTATAAAATTTTTATTTTATAAATGTCTGAAAATAATTAATCAGAGTCAATATTTTTCTGTCCTTTCAAATTTATTGTTTTCCCATACTTAACTATATTTCACATTTGTTCACCATTTTCGGAAGCAGAGTAAGAATGGGATTGAAGATTAAAGCATGAGGTTCAAAAGAACTAGTACATGACTCTCTTTTCTTCTCTCCACTTCAAGCAAGTAGAAAAATCTATTTTGTTACTGTCTATGATAACTAAAGTTGTATTTTCCTTCTCCCAGATCATAAACAAGTTTGCCTAATCATAATTTCAGTAAGTAAACTTTAAGAAATGCTTGAAACCAAATGAAGACGAGAATAGTACCGGCAATCCAGTATCTCAACACCCAGAATATAATCAAATATTTAGTCAAACACATTCCATATGAATACACTGCGAAATTGTTTTTCCTTCCTGGGGCATTCAGTTTCAGTGTGGGTTGACCTTGAATTCCCTGAGTGGTTATCAAAATTCGGTGATGATAGAACAGACTAGAAAAGCACTGGTTTATTTTCATCTGATGTGGCTATAATATTTACATTTGTACAACCAATAAAGTGACATTTGAGAAAATATTTTAAAGCACATTGTTTTCAGCTTTATTTTTAAATATCTATTTTTTTAAATAAAATTTTTTTTAATTTTGTTTTGGTTATGGATCTTTCAATTTTTCACATTCAAGGCCAAGGTAATGGGGTAGGTCTAAGCATCATTCTTAGAGCTAGGAAGGGTGGATTTCTGATAAGAAACAAAACATAGGTATATTGGCTACTATTCTAAAAGATTCCATGACATATGAAATGTGGGGCCTAGTAGAAGTCTCAATATATAACCAGATTTAAATATAATTGTTCTTCTAATGTATCGTGCAAATACTAAACAATTTCACTATGAAACTATCTTATCTTGTGCTTTACTGTCCTAAACTTCTGGGAAATACTTCTTTTTTCTTTTTTGAGATAGTCTCACTTTGTCACCCTCAGTAGAGTGCTATGGCATCACAGCTCACGGCAATCTCAAACTCTTAGGCTCAAGCAATCCTCTCGCCTTAGCCTCCTAAGCAGCCGGGACTTACAGCTACACCACAATTGCCCGCTATTTTTTTAGAGATGGGGTCTCACTCTTGTTCAGGCTGGCCTCGAACTCCTGAGCTCAAGTAATCCACCTGGTTCGGCCTCCCAGAGTGCTAGGATTATAGGTATGAGATACTACACCCAGGCTAGAAAATACTCTTTTATAGACAAAAATCATTTTTATCCTGGCACTTACTAAAGAAATTTAGAATAATTTAAGAGGAAATATGAATTATAAATGTAAAAAGATATACCAGAGTTCCAAGATTCCTTCACTGTAACTGTAGAAAACAATATTTTTATGATTTTCTCTGGATAACTTACCCCAGAATTAATATTTTTACCGGGATCCTCTTGAGAACTACAGTAAGATCCATCAATCACATCTTTCCAAGCATGGGACTGACTTGACCCTTGCTGGGAATTTGGCTCTTCTATCATGGAAGTCTCTGAGTTATAAAGAAAATAAAGAAGATTTCACCAAAATGCCTTTCAAACTTGAATTGGGATATGGCTGTTACAAAAGCAAACTTATTATGGACAACATAGGATCCAAGAATTTAAGCAAATGGTGCACAAACTTTCTTATGGCTCCCCAAGTCTCACATATTTAAATTCCCTTTCCCCTCCTCTGTCTCTATTACCTCCACTTCCCATTCTCTGCCACCCATCTCCTCTACACATACTCTTTCACATTTACTCACAGGATAACATGGACAGCTCAAGCCCATCATGGTATACTATTCAGCAGATTTTAATGACTTTGGGAAGGGTGAGCAGGAAGTGAAGGTTCATTCACTACATAAACACATTCATTGGTTTAATTATTACTTTATAATTATCACAATAACAATCATTGATTTATTAATACCTCATGGCCCCTCTGGGTGGATGGAAATATTTATGCTTCAGGTTAATTGTATTAAGTGCTGTTCTTATCCTTAACATGATTTTTTCCATGTTAGTTTTTTTAAGTTGAAATATTATACCACTAAATATAAAGAATATCTTTATGAGGATGTGTGAGTACTGCATTTGGGGGTAGGGGAGGTGGAAAAGAGTGAGAGTAAGAATGGCCCACATAGTATATATACTTCATCTTTTTTTTTTTTTTTTTGAGACAGAGCCTCAAGCTGTGCCCCTGGGTAGAGTGCCGTGGCATTACAGCTCACAGCAATCTCCAACTCCTGGGCTCAAGCGAGTCTCCTGCCTCCGCCTCCCAAGTAGCTGGGACCACAGGCGCCCGCCACAGTGCCTGGCTATTTTTTGGTTGCAGCCTTCATTGTTGTTTGGCGGGTCTGGGCTGAGGATTTGAACCCGCCACCTTAGGTGTACGTGGCTGGCGCCGAGCCTATACTTCATCTTTTTAATGAAGTGTCTAGGACAAATATTAATTTGAAAAGCAGAAAATTACAATACTGAAGCAACAATTTCTTTTGAGTTCAAAATACTCTTCTAGAGAGAACATTTACATTGAGAATATGTAATTAGATCCTACCTTCATTTTGAAATAAAATGAAATTTTTATTCCCACAATTTTCCCTTCAACATAAACAGAATTAGAAAATCTCACCTACTATGTTTTGGTTTCCCATTTCTTCCCTTACTGACTCTTTCTGTATCAATTTTCTTCCAAGTTTAAAGGCAGAGGGCAGAAAGCATTTTGTAAACAACTGTAAAAATACACATTTTTGTTTCTTGTTTTTGCACTAATAAAGCCATCCAAAAAATACAAGAACATATGCAAAAAAGTAAAAGCTATAATTCATATACACACATCTAGCACATTAATTCAAAAGTGAGCAGATATTTTATCACAAGTTTAAATTCTGTTATATACATGTATGTAAGTAATCATTTATTTATAATCAAACACTGCACTCATGTAAAAGAATGGAAACTATTACCATTTTCAGTTCAGCATGAACCATGTCCTGGGAAGCAGTTGACAGAAGTATATCTGCTCCTCCCTTCTTTTTCCACATCATCAATCTTTGGGTAGGAGGTGCAAGCTCCAAAACCATGAGTGTGTCCATAAAGGAATTAAGTTGTTTGTGCATGGTTTTGCTGCTGATCTCCTTGATTGGATCTATGAGCAATCTTCTCTTTTTGCCTTTCCTTTTCTCAGCAATGTCTGAGTATAAGAAATAGGCACAAGTAATTGGTTATACAGCCTTGCAAAATGATATTCTACTGCATGGTGCCTGAGCAGCCAGCTGATATATTTTGTTAAGGCATTATTTAAAAGTACTTAAGAGGGACTGTTGACCTGGCTAAGTGGGCAACTAAGGGTCTGTGTGGAAGAGGCTACATTGAGATGGAAGTCAACCAATATGAAGGTTCCTTAAAACGCCTATGTAACAGGATAACTTTCTGATACAACTGGTGTTTGTCCAGTGTATTTTTTCCTATCCCATTGAAATGCATATACAAATTCCAAGTAAGGAGGTAAATTCATGGGATTTCACTCCTCTAGGAATTTTTACCAGGCACAAAGCAGAAGTCAAGCTTTTCTTTAGTAAAAATGCAAAAGGGGAAATAGATTTCTCAAAATGGGTGAAAATCTAAGATTAGATGGAGTGAGAAAGTACAGAAATGAGCTCGCTGATATGCCTCAGAAAAATTCCAGGAACATGACAACATCCCAGAAAGGCTGGCTGTATGACAATCCCAGAGGCTATGGAGGCTGGGGCAGTGGGTACCACACACTGATGTGGCTAATGACCAGGGGTTTCCTTTCACCTTCTCCCCTACTTCCCCAGACTTCAGTACTACATGACTCAGGGCAAACAGAGGAGCTAGACAGATTGAATTTCCTACACAGCCCAGTGGAATAGAAACTCAAAGTTAAATTCAGTAAAGACAAAATTTGAATGCTTTACCCCTTGAATGCCTGACTTTATAAATGAAATTCATACCAATTATACCATGTAAAATTAGGATATTCCTAAGAGACCAATTTATACAGTATTTTAGATTCATATTTATTGTTCATTCCTAAAAACATGCCTGAGGCTAAATGTTAGAGGACACAGTGCCTCTCTTCTGATCCTTTTAATCTGCCTTATATTATATTCACTTGCATGTTTATTTATCTTCCTGATTGGATTGTAAATTTCTTAAATGCAGATAGCATGTTTTCTTTATTTCTGTGCCCACCACAGAGTAATGGCTCAATATCTTCTTAAATTGAACTCAGTTTTAAATTTTCCAGTTTCCTAAACTGGATAGATTTATGATATGAACAGGGCCAAATAAAATGAAAGGATAATCACAAATTTCTTCACACTCTTCCCCTATTGTATTATAAGTGCTATTACTAGTTAACTATCTTCTATTATATTTAGTAGTTTATTCAAATTATCTCAAAATAAGTTAGCACTGTATTGAAAATAAAAATAAAAACATAAATGCCACTAACCTGAAACATCAATTGGGTGCAGGGTAAACACGTCCTCTTCATTTGATAATGTTGTTTCATCCATTTTCACATATTCAGGTAGACAAACGCACTCTGGATTATCTGTTTCTATGATCAACATTGTCCATAAAAGTAATTATTTAAAAAAGATTATGTTGCAAGCTAGAGGACTGTATGAGAATTAAAGTGAAAGATTAACTTAAGATTTATATTGCTAACTGAAGCCACATCTAAATGCCTAGAATTATTTATTTAATAGACTTGAAGAGGTTCAGAGATTACATGGTCTGGGGCCCACAATATTCAGGTGAATCAAGTATCATCACTCCTTTTGGCACATGAGACATCTAGAGCAGGGCTATAGTCATAGTGGAATTGAAAACAGTAGTGGCAGCTACAATAAATGACTGACATGAATTTGGCTGTATTCTGCTAAAAAAATTGTGTTCTGTCAAAGCACTTTTTAGTTGACTCAGAAATAACTATAAATAAATTTCTATTACCTAAATCTTTTCACATTTTCAATTTGTACAATTTTTTTGGTAAGCAAATGTAACACAAAAATTGAGAAGAATCCAAATAGGGGTTATTTTTTAATTAAACTTTTAATTCTTAAGAAAAATCAGACGAATAGACCTCAAGTCATCTGAGGTACTCTCACATGAATTTCAAATAAAGAAATTATCCCGGCTCGGCGCCTATAGCTCAACCGGCTAAGGCGCCAGCCACGTACACCTAAGGTGGCGGGTTCAAATCGCCAGCCCGGACCCGCCAAACAACAATGACGGCTGCAACCAAAAAATGGCCGGGCGTTGTGGCGGGCGCCTGTGGTCCCAGCATACTTGGGAGGCGGAGGCAGGAGACTCGCTTGAGCCCAGGAGTTGGAGGTTGCTGTGAGCTGTAATGCCACGGCACTCTGCCCAGGGGGACAGCTTGAGGCTCTGTCTCAAAAAAAAAAAAAAAATTATCCCCACATTTCTAATTTCTCGCAAATCATATATAGATTATCAAACTATGTTATTTAATACTTTTTATTACCATGTACCATATATTATTTGGTACATATTAAGCACAGTATTGGCAGCATATTTATAAGTGCTCTAATATTAAACCCAATCCTGACTAAATACTCTTCATTATATCTTTCTCAGAATTCAACTTCCTATTTTATATTGTCTAGAATTAAACTAAAAGAATTTGAAGAATAATGTTCTTTACTATCTTTCGCTATACCATTCTGCTCCTAAACCAGAAGTTCTAAAGCTTAATTTGAATATTAGTATCTGTTCACTATCTACACAAAGTAAAATTTAAACATACCCAGTATAGCACTGGAAGGCTCAGGAGGCAGGGAAATCTCTTGGGTCAAATACATGTCTTCTAATAGGATATTCTCATCATCTTGCAATAAATTGTCTTAAAAAATGCAATAAACACTTTTGTCATAAACTTGAATCTGTCATTTGTTCACTGAACATTTATTAACATTATATGAGGCATTATAAAGGAATAATCAGAGTTTTAATGTGAACTAGAGAATTTTTAAAAGATCTAATATGAACAGTCAATAAATAATCTTTAAAATATGTGCATTTGGACTTTCCAGTTTCAATACCCTATTTCTATGATTATTTTATAATAATATCATCAGTATAAAATAATAATATAAAATTCTGAAAAGATCCTTTAGGATATAACTGTGCCACGATTTATATTAAATGTTTTTTGGTATATAGTCTAGTATAATCTGTGAAGTATATACTAACTTTACTCCATCTAAAAATAAGGAATTTATAAAAATAAAAACAAGCAGTAGTTCACAACCTCTATGGAAAATGGGTTTAAACATCTGGCTATTTAGATCTAATCTAAATGTTTAAATATGCCATAGACTTCTAAAACATGTAAAAAACACATTGCACTAATAACACAAAAATATAACTAAGATTTTAGATTGATGTAATAAATCTACTAACACATTGCAGTAATCTGATTAAAATAAATATGTGATTTCTGTATGTCCAGATAGCATACCAATCATTTCTCCTGCACCTCCTTCATCTCCAAATCCATCTCCACTGTCATAGAACAGAGATTTTTCTCCAATGAGGCTTCCAGAACTGTTTTCAACTAAAGGACCACTGGAATTCAGTAATATGTTGTCATCAAAGAAGCTATGTCTTCTGAGAACTTCAGAGTCCTCCCCTAAATAAATATATATTATTAATACTAATTCAGAGAAACAGAGAATTTTAGGGTTAGGAAGAAATTCAGATATTATCCAATATAATCCCCCCTCATTTTGCAGAAAGAATGAAAGCTAGAAAATGTATTTGAATTATTCAACTAAAGTCAATCATTTTAGTAATTAGAAACTGGATTACTATTCTAAATCTCTTTTAAATACAAAAGGAAAATAAATTCTAAAACATTAGGTAGACTTTATAGTTGTGATATAGTCAAACAATTTTCTAAGGTAGAAATACTATGGGCGGGGCGTGGTGGCTCACGCCTGTAGTCCCAGCGCTATGGGAGGCCGAGGTGGGTGGATCATCTGTGCTCAGAGGTTCGAGACCAGCCAAGACCCCCCTGAGCCAAATGAGCCAGAGTGAGACCCCGTCTCTACAACAATAGGACAACGAGACAGCTGGACCTTGTGATTCCAGCTCCATGGGGGGCAAGAAAACACTACAGGAGGAAGAAGTAATAAAAAAAAAATTTAAAAAAAAACCTTCAAAGTAATAAAGTTGAAATAAAAAAAAATTAAAAAAAAATAAATACTATGGCAGTGGATTTCTTTTACTTTAGGTAAGTTAAGTTCTGCTTGGCCAAGTATATTTCATATTATTTTAAAGATAATTGCATAATGAGGGTTTGAAAAATAAAGAGCATATCTGCCCTTTGGAGAAATGGAAATGTAGGTAAAATATAAAGAATGGGCTTATAACATTCATTCAATAAACATTTATTGAATATGCTAGGGGGTGGGGATATAGCAGTTAAAAAAGACAAATCCAGTCAGCTAACATTAACTGGGTGCTTATTATATGCCTTATATCATATAGCAGAAGACATTATTATAATCCTCCTTATACAGATGAGGAAATACATTCAAAGAAACGCTATACTTCTATAGAGTTACATCTTCTAGAAAGGAAGAGTTAAAAAAAACAAACTTCATCACACTGGATTTTAAAGACTTGCTGAATAGGAAGATTAAGATACCTTTTCAAAAAGAACTAAGACTATGTTCAGGTACAGCTTGATAAATTTCAAAAGAAAACTCAGGCTTGGTTAATTAGAGAATAACATTTATGAACAGTATCATGAGCACTGAACATCATAAGAATTAGAGATTAAACAAAAGAAATAAATCATTGCCTTCAATTTTATATTGTAATCCAGAAGAGTATGGATTAATATTAAACATTTCTTAGAAGACATTAAGTTTGAGGTAGTTTTTGAAGGAAAGAAAAATCACATGTTGGTGAAGACTGAAGGACAGAATAAGAGAAATAACCCTATGATGCTACTAGCTGTATCTCAACTTTACAGATGGGCGGTAAGGCTCAGAGAGGTTAGACAATCTGCCCAATATCACACAGTAAGTCAACAGAGAAAGTCCAGATTCAAACCCAGGACTGTCAGTCTACCAAGCAAACTTTCCACCTTTTTGAATTGTATAAAATGACACAGAATTGTGAACAACTAAATTGTATTGGTTGGGTGGTAAGACATTTGCTTGATTAGAACAAAGTCCATATTAAGAGTAAAATAAATTGAGATAGGGCGGTGCCTGTGGCTCAACAGAGTAGAGTGCCAGCCCCATATACTGGAGGTAGCAGGTTCAAACCTGGCCCTGGCCAAAAATTGCAAAAAATAAAAAAATAAAATAAAAAATAAATTAAGACAATAAAGAAGGTGATAAATTGGTAGAGGCTTGGAGGCTAGACAGAGATGTTTGATAAAGTAATAGGGATCCAAGTTACTTTAGCACAAAAATGTGGTATTAAAAGAAATTCAGGTTGGACGCAGTGGCTCATACCTGTAATCCTAGCACTCTAGGAGGCCAAGACAAGTGAATACCTTGAGCTCAAGTGTTCAAGACCAGCCTGACCAAGAGCGAGACCTCATCTCTACTAAAAATAGTAAGGCAATGTGGCAGGCACCTGTCATCCCAGCTACTGGGGAGGGTGAGGCGCAAAAGGATTGCTTGAACCCAGGATTCTGAGGTTGCTGTGAGCTATGACACCTGGGCACTCGACCCCAGGGCAACAGAATGAGACTCTGTCTCAAAGAAATTCAAGGATGATTGCTCTTGTAGAAGTAACATGTGGGAAGAGACAGAACATGATTTATAAAAGAGTACTGCAGTACTTGAAGCCATTGGTATTAGTGAACTATAGTAGTGGCTAAGGAAATAGAAAAAAAAACTAAGAGACATTTCAGAATAAATTTTTTAATCAGCACTAGTATGAAGCTCACATAAAGTATAGTTGAAAGGGATCCTAAAGTTACAGGCACAAAGAAGAATAGCATTTATAGAGAAATTTTTAGTGTCTTGAGAATAGGGAATATGATTTTCTTTTTGCCAATGTATTACATTTCTAAGTCTTTGGTTACAGCCAGTAAGAGATCCATCCAAGCTACTTAAAATACGGTCTGTAGACTAGGGTTAGTCCACAAGAAAGTACATACAGAAATTGGAAGTAAATGTTTAGAACATTTTATAGCAATTTTACAGAGTAATTTAATATATGTTGACTCTAATACAAAATCTTGAGGCTTGTATTTTTGATATTTAAATTTTTCAGCAATTCATGTTTGTACTATTGTAAAAATACAATAGATTGGAAATTAACAAAAATTATAAAACTGGTCCTTCACCACAAATTGTCTGAGAAACACAGCTACAGACAGCAAGAGTTATAGAAGCAGAGAGGATGAGAAGTCAAGGTTAGAGACATCAGGCATCACTTTCTTAACTCCCCCTGCTTGATCAAGACAGATTTAGGTCATCCTTATCCTATACTCACTGTTTTGGGCACTGTAAGAAATTAAAAGATGAACACTACACAGATTCTATCCTTATAGGAGTTTGCAGACTAATTTGGGAGGTGTGCAAACTCATGATATAAGAGTGGTAGCTGCCAGAAAAAAAGAATAAATATCATACAGCTGAATTTTGATATATGGCTTCAATTTTAAAGTACACTCACCTTGCTCAAACAGATTTTGACAGTTAAAAAATCAATTTCTGTTTCATCATCAATATGTACATTTGGTATGATAGCACTTCCTCCTCATTATCTGCAATCTAATTTAAAGTCTGTCATTTTACAATGAATACCATCATATACTGGGAGAAATAACAATATTTTGAAGGTATCTTATGCAGCTTGCATATAAAATATTATATATATGTTAACTATAGCAACTATTTATTTGTATGTCTCTCTCATCCAGTCTAAAGCTCCTTGAGGGCATGAACTGCTTCTTTAAATTTTGGTACCACCTATGTCTATAATAGCACCTGACATACAGTATTCAAGAAATGGTTGTACACTGAGAATGGAAATATAACCTAAGACTGAGTGTTAGAATTGAATCTATACTAGAAAAAGGAAAGGAAGTATTTATTAGGGATTACATTATACATCAAAAGATACATTCTATAGATATTTCTACTAGCATTGTTTCTATACAAAAATGCAAATATAATGATTATAATTTGTAATTTTGATTGCTCAATTATTCTCACCAAAGCTCCCAGCTTGAAAAAGTATATCATTTTCATAATCTTCTCTAAGTGTGATTTCTTCTGGTCTGCTTTGGTTCTGAGCAAAGTGTTCTGACACATCAATAGCACTATGGAGAAATATAAGAAAACATGCAAACATTGTACTTGCAATATAGTGAAAAAAATCTAAAACAATTTTTAGATCTGCCATATCCTAGTAGTTCTAATCTCATTAAGTGGCAAGTCCATTCTCATGCCAAAAATCATAGTCATCCTTAACTTCTTTCTCTTAGAGCCATATCCCATTCATCAGAAAATCCTGTTGGCTTTGCCTTTCAAACATATCTGTAGTTTGACTTCAACTGCCTTCATAAGATGAAGACTGAAAACCAATCACTATATTCTCTCACCTGGACTTCTTACTGCAATAATATTCTTACAGGCTCTCTGCTTCCTCCCTTTCCCCTCAGTAAGTAGCCAGAGGAAACATGCTGAGAACAAGTTAGATCCCCTCACTCCTCTGTTCAAAGTCCATCTGTGCTTCCCAAATAAAAAGTTCTATTGTAGCCTGCACCACTCTATATCACCTTTACCCTCTGCTACCTCTCTGACCTCATCTCCTATCACTCAGTCCCTTGTTTACTCTACTATAGTCTCACTGGCCTCCTTGCTGTTCCTTGAAAATGTCCAGTGTGCTCTGCCATAGGGCCTTTCCACTTACTCTACCGGGAACAGTCTTCCCCCACATTACTTCAGGTTTCTCTTCTTACCTTTTCAGAAAAGCCATTCCTGACCATCTTATTATTTATTTCATTTTCTGTTTTTCTTCATAATGCTTACCATCTCATGGCATACTGAATATTTACTTGTTTATTGTTTGTCTATCCAACTAAAATGTAAAATCCATGAGGCCAGCAACTATATTTTATTAATGCTACATCCTCAGTCTTTAGAACAGTGCCTGGCATATGAAAGGTACTCAGTGACTATCTACTGAATGAACAGATGAATATACTGTCAATATTGCAAACTATATTCAATAAATATGATATACTTTTATTGCTGTACTTTGTAATTTTATATCAAATGTAAGTCTTTGACTTTGTGTACTTGCTGAGTTGTTAACTATATTCCATTTGCCTTAATGAAATCTGCATATAAAAACAATAAAATTTTTTTCCTTTTTTTTCTTTTTGAGACAGTCTCAAGGCATCACCCTGGTAGAGTGCCATGGCGTCACAGCTCACAGCAACCTCCAACTCTTGGCTCAAGTGATCCTCTTGCCTCAGTTTTTTTCTATTTTTAGTAGAGACAGGGTCTTGCTTTTGCTCAGGCTGTTCTCAAACTTGTGAGCTCAAGAAATCCACCTACCTTCACCTTCCACAGTGCTAGGATTACAGGTATGAGCCACCACATCTGGCCAAAACAATAAAATTTCAAGAAATCAAATCTAAGGAAAATAAATAAAATAATTTACTTCATATTTTGAGTTTCAAAATCATGAAATTCTTCTGGCAATGTGATAGTATTGTAAGCTGCTTCAAAATTCTCTTTTGGAAGGTCAACCAGACCTGAAAAGAATCAAAAATCACATTTAATAAATAATGATACTATATAAAATAAGAAATCCTCAGCTAACTCTATTTTCTCTTACTAGACTCCTTCTAAAGAGTTGGCCAGTTCCCCTGCATCCACTCCTGCAGTTCATTCTCTATCAAGCAACCAGAGTGGTATTTTTCAGCTGACTCTTATGCTTAAAATGGTTTAGTGACTTCTCCAGAACACTGAAATCAAATCTAGATTTCAGGGGCTCTGTAGCCCTAACAAGCCTATCAGGCATCATTCAGCCATACTCTTCATTCATTATACTCCAACCATTAACCGCTACATCCTCAGTCGCTCCAAATTTCTTCCCGTTTACCTTTGTAGCTTCCTCTACCTAGAATGTTATTCTCTCTGGGACTTTTTACATGGCTGGGTTCTTCTCCTTTTTCAAGTCTAAGCTAAAATTCTATCCTCTCAGAAAGGCTTTTCCTGACTATCCTAACTAAAGAGAACTTTAGTTTTCCTGACTATCCTAATTAAAGAGAACTTCCTATTGTTTTCTGTGGTAGTGTTCTGTTTATTTTGTTAATTTATAGAATAATCACAATCTATAATTTTATATTAAGTTAAAAAAACCTTTTTCATTATCCAATTTCCTTACCAGACTGAAAGGGATATATGTCTTGTTTATCCTTATTTTTCTTTTTCTTTGAGATAGGGTCTCACTCTGTTGATTAGGCTAGAGTGCAGTGGCATCATCACAGCTTACTGTAACCTCCAACTGAGCTCAAGCAATCCTCCTGCCTCAGCCTTCTCAGTAGCTGGTGGGTGGGATTATAGGCATGTGCCACCACACCCAGCTAATTTTTAATTTTTTTTTTTTTGAGACAAAGTCATACTTTGTTACCCTCGGTAAAATGCTGTGGCGTCACTGAGGCTCACAGCAACCTCAAACTCTTAGGCTCAAGTGATTCTCTTGCTCAGCCTCCCAAGTAGCTAGGACTATAGGCACCTGCCACAATGCCCAGCTATTTTTAGAGACAGAGTCTTGCTGGTCTCCAACTTGTGAGCTCAGGCAATCCTCCCACCTCAGCCTCCCAGAATGCTGGGATTACAGGAGTGAACCACCTCGCCCGGCCTGAGTTTTTAAATTTTTTATAGAGACAGTCTCACTGTGTTGCTCAGGCTAGTCTCAAACTTCTGGCTCTGCCTCCCTAAATGTAATCCTATTACAGGTGTGAGCCACTGCACCTGGCCTTGTTTGTCCTTCTGTCCTAGAGCCTAACATAGCATTTGGCACAAAGTATAGGATCAATAAATATTTGTGGAATATATAAGCAAAATAATAAATGAACCATGGTTGCCATAAATATACAGCTACCTAGGGATTATACAAATATTTTGAATGAAGAAGATAAAACACCTGTCAATCCCAATTCAACAAATATTGATTGAGGGAACAGTATGTGCAAAGCACTGAGACAGGTACAATAAGAAATTCAGTACTCATGGTGGCTCATGGCTCTAAATCTAGCACTCTGGGAAGCTGAGGGGGGACGAATGCTTGAGCTCAGGGGTCTGAGACCAGCCTGAGCAAAGTGAGATCCTATCTCTACTAAAAACAGAAAAATTAGCCAGGTGTGGTGGCATGAGCCTATAGTCCCAGCTACTCAGGAGGGTGAGGCAGGAGGATTGCTCAAGGCCCAAGAGTTTGAGGTTGCTGTGAGCTAGGCTAAGGCCATGGTACTCTAGCCAGGAGATAAAGAGTGAAACTCTGTCACCTCCCCCAATAAAGAAATTCCAGAAAATGATTATGACGAAAACATTGCCATCAAGGAGCTTAAAGACTAGTGATAAGGGAGGCAATACCTATACCTAAATAACCATAATACAAAGCAGAAAATTATGAATACCTTAGAAGTAAAATAGATGCTATATGAATTAAAATTTGATAGGTTTGGAAAGTGTAGCTAAAAGAAAAAAATGAAAATGTGAAAGCATTATGCAGGGTGGCCACAAAGTTCATGTGCAATTTAAAATAGTGTACACATAAACTTTATGGCTACCCTGTATTTATGACACATGTAAATATCTAGCACTTTGGAATGCCTAGAAATTTCTCACAGTATTTCATAAAACTGCATGCTACTTAGAGTCTTGAGAACTCTTAAAACAATGACAATTATTGATATCTATGTTTTGTTAACTATACTATTACTAATTTCTCTCATAAGGGCAAGAACAGATATGACAAATCATATGACCCATTAAAAAACCCAGAATATCACAATTTCTTATACAAGTGTGTGTGGTGGCTTTAAGTATTATGTCTTGCATAAATACACAGGAGCATTACAAGTTTTGGACACAGGAAAGGAGCAAGGAAAAGAATGTAATTTATGATAATCCAAGTAAACTTACATTTCGTCAAAATGAAGTTTATATTCACTATAATCACCTAGAGTATGTTGTAAGAACACAGCCCAAATAAAAATGCAAAAGGGAATCAAGAAGAGTGACACAAATCAACTGCATGTATACCTGGGCGAAATGTCATCTTCATTTTAAGAAATGCTTCACTGCAATCTGCCAAAAGATATTTTGCCTTCCTATTATAGATTCGAACAACTCCCAAAAGAAGGTGTCCTGAAGTTCGAAGGGCAATTTTCACCTTTCAATAATTTTTAAAGTATTAGAATGGTAACAATTAGGTTCATAAATCTTATTCTTTGAAAGTTACTGAAATCACTTTTCTCTTTAAAAAGCAAATATTTCGTATTCTTATTCAAAGTAAATCACTTAACTTTTGCCTTGTAAAATAATTAACTTTTTATTCTTATTCAAGGAAGATAATCTAATGTGGCATTTGAGTGAAATATGTTATTATTGGTTGAGAAGAATATAAACTCTGCAGTCAGCCAGACATGAATTAACCCTTGGCTCAGTTGCTGAGGTATGTAACCCTCCTGAACTTCAGTTTTATTAAATTTGCTACAATTTATTAATACATATTTTGTGCCAGTGTTTTCCTAAAAGCTTTTCATACACTATTTTAATTTTGTCAACAACCTCTAATTACAGAAGAAAAAGCTGACTCAGATATAGTAAGTAGCATACTCAAAGTAATACACTGTTAAGTAATGAAACAGGACCTAAATATACATTTGACCAACTCAAAAGTTCTACTAACTACCACAATTCACAGAGGCTAAAAACAGCCAACCTCATAAGATTGTTGTGAAGATTAAATAAACCATTAAGCATAAAGACTAGCCTAGTATCTAACACACAGCAGACTTTAAATTATAAGTCATCATTCTCGCCAAATAGAAAAATACCCAGCCTATGAAAACATTAATATTTTAGTGCAAATTCTAGAGAACATAGTGTTCTACTATTTATGACAGGTTTTACATATTTTTTGGTGTATAATCAATTTCTTTCTACCATCTTTCATTATTCATTCATTATTTTCTAAGAAATACTTATTAGGTAACTACTATGCATATAGTATTTTCTTGCGGAATAAGAAAGGATTACAAAATATGCATAAAACATGGTGTTTATCCTTCAGGGTCCAATCTACTCATGGTAAAATTTATTAAGCTGTTAAATTATCAACAGAAACCAGTATGTAGATGTTCAGACAATAAATGCTGTAGGAATTAAAAGATGATTTGAGAAGTAAAACTTCCTAGAAATGTATTGCATGTTATAAGTATTTTAATTCACTTCCTCTCTCCAGAAGTCATGGCAAAAACAATCATTTTAATCAGTAACATACCTTAGGTGAAAGAATTTTTTCAATGGTTATCTCTAGATTACATTCAAACACATGGGCCTTTGTAAGTTTCTTCTCCCAGTGAGCTGCAAGCCATATTTTGGCCAGTGGCCCTCGTTTACTCATAAGCACATGTGTGTAGAACATGTTGCCTGTATTTCTTAGTAGTTTAGTGAACTAGAGAGAATAAGAAAAAACATCTGAACTCTGATTACAAAAACTTTCTAGTGCTATTATTGCAAATAAGAGAAGCTTATTTAGAATATAAAATTATAAATTAATGACAGAGCTCTAGTAGATTGTGAACCACACCTGGTTTTAAAGGCATCCTGATCAATGATCTCTTCTTACATTTTATTTTTTATCATACAAAGGATTTGAGTTCTTTTCTTACCAATGTAGTCAAATAAAAGAGGAAAGTTGAAAAATAGGAGATGAAAATAGGAAAAAAACAATAGAAAATGTGGACAAAACTAAGAAAAGCTAATATAAGCCACTTCTTTTCTAAAATCAAGAATTTGAGAAGCATTGGATCACTTATTTATATCCAGGTGTTCAATTTCATTGCTCTCTTTAAAATGCTCTGGCTTATTCAACAATACATTAATTTTAGAAGTTAAAATAATGGGATCGCAAAGGACCATAAAATGGAAAAATGAAGAAAAAAAGAAACCATAGGAAAAGAACCGAAGGAAGCAAGAAAGGAAACAAGACTCATATGTGTTTTAAAATAAGAATGGTAGAAGCTTCACTTAAAACAAATAATTAATTTACATTTCTATCAATTATACCATTCTTGGTAACACCATAAGCCTCTATTATTGTGTTAAGCCCCAAATGAGAATGGATGCTACTCTTTCTAGAGGTTCGGTTGACTTCAAGAAAAGAATCAAATTATTGCTTACATACAAGTAATCTTAAACTTCCATTATGGAAGCCTCCTTTTCTCGTTTTCTCCTTAAAGTTCTGATAAAAAGAAAAAGTGAGCCAAAATGAACATAAAAACAAAGTTGGCCGCAGAATTAAGAACTTGGGTGGGGGGCGGCGCCTGTGGCTCCAAGGAGTAGGGCGTCGGCCCTATATGCCGGAGGTGGCGGGTTCAAACCCAGCCCTAGCCAAAAACTGCAAAAAAAATTCGATCAATGCCCACCTCCACCACAGACGCAAATTGCTCTGCCCAAACTAAAGGCTATGCCCTGGGCCAGACTGCGGCCCCCGGACAGCTAGAGATTTTCATATTCGCGGTTTGTGCCTCCCCTCGGCTCCACTTCCTCCCTTTCTAGTTTGTGTGCGTTTTGGTATCTTGGAAAAAAGTCCAGTTTGTTTTTGTAAATCGCCCTCAGTGGCGTGAGGTATTTTAAAAATAGACTTTTTAAGTCAGGGACTTTGAAAAACTCCAAAACAACCCCCTGTGACTTAACATTCCTGAGACGGGGACTTTCCTACGCACTTCACCCCGCCCCCCCCGGTAAAAACCCGCGTCCTGGGGCTATTTCTAGATGGAATTTTCTTTATGAAAAGTAAAGCTGACGACGCGACGCGGAGCCGGGAGCCGGGACGCGGAGCATTCGTGGACACCAGAGCAGGAAAGGCAGGTGACAGCGGTGAAGGACGCGGCCGAAAGCCGACCCGGCTGGGGGCGGAGGACCGAGGCGGGCGGAGACAGGGGCCAGACAAGTGGCGACCCGGGGAGGCGCGGACAGCCGCCGGCAGGGGCAGGGACTCCTCAGGGTCCAGGGCCACGAGCTCACAGGCAAACCGAGGCTGGAGGGGCGACCGCAGCGCCCCTTTCCTCCCGCGCGCGGGCGAGGACACCCCCGGTCGCGCCGCAGCCCCCGTAGGGCGGCGAGTGGCGGCGTTTCTGCTTCAGGCCGCGCCTCGGGTTTCCGCGCCGCGAGCTGAGGGAGCGGTGAGGCTCCCAGTTGGGGCACGAGTGGGGATGTGGGCTGCCGCGATCCCCATCGCCCGGCCCGCCTACAGCCCACGGGGCCCGCCAGGTCTCTGAGGCTGAGCCCTACTTGCAGCTCTGAGGCGAGGGGCGCCCGGGCAGAGTCTGTGAGGAGGACTCGCCCAGTCCACGCGACGGATCCCAGACGTTCCTCTGAGGCGCCTCGGGATGGCAGCCAGGCACTAGGCAGGGGCGGGGCAGTAAGCGGGGGCGGGGCGTGAGGGGCGGGGCAGACGGAAGGCCTGCCTCGGGCGAACAGAAGACTGGGCAGCGCGCGAGGGGCGGGGCATAAAGGGGGCGGGGCCGACAGGCAGTGGACCTCTAGGGGACTAGGCAGAGACCGGAACGGGACAGAGTGGGAGCGGGTTGGGGGAAGGGTGGGAATGCATCGTTCCTAGCGCTCAGTCTCTGGTGTCTTACAGCTCAGACTTCCTACATCACCTGAGCCGGGGTACTAAATATGACGGGGACAAGCCTGAGCTCGATAGTGCCATTGTGAAAGGTGCCGTGGGGGTCGCGACATGCAAACAATGTGTCTGTCCACTGCCCTCAGTTATTCCCAGTTTACAAAGCACTTTCTCAACATTCTCTCCATACCTCTGTGAGGTGTCGTTTTCATATTGGAGTTAAGGCTAAATGGAGGATCAGAGGAGGCAAAGTGACTTCATTCTAGGCCACCTAGTCAGTGGCAGAGCTGAAATTCGAACCCAGATCTGTGGGCCAGAAAGCCTCTTAGTGGTGAACCTCCCAAGAAGATGCCCTATGATAGGAAAGAGCAAGATGAACTAGTCCTACAACCCAGAGGACAGATTCCTAGAAGAATTCCTCCACCTTGACACTAGGTGGCGCCAATGTCCAGAGTAGTTACTCTAACGGCACACGGTAAAGGACTCAAAAACATTTGTCCCAAGCCTAACTTTGGATCTCTAGCTTTATTTTTTCTCTTCTGTCCTGCTTTGGCTTCCTTGGCCATTTGTGTCTTAGTTTTCTCCTCTGTCAAGTGGAAATATTAACCCTTAGCTTATGTTTCACTGGGCTCATACTTACTAGTCAGATGATGTTATGGTGCCTGTGAAGTGTTCAACAAACCTGCTGAGAGGAACCATAGTAATCTACAGCTATGTGAAAGTTTTCTGAGCCCTGCACATTGGCCAGAGAATGATTTCCAGAAAGAATGAGAGGAAATTTTCCTTTTGATGACCATCTACTATGGTAGACTGAAAAATGGCCCCCACACCCCTTCCCTGGAGCCTGTGAATGTTAGTTATCTAATGTGGAAAAAGGAGATCTGCTGATGTGATTAAATTAAGATTATTTGTATATGGGATTATCTGAGTGAGTCCTGGAATGCAATCACATGAATCCTTACAAGAGGTAGACAGAGGGGGATTTTACACACATACACTCTCACACACACACACACACACACACGCACAGTAGAAGGCTCTTAGAAGTCAGAGGTAGAGATTGGAGTGACACCGCCTACAATCAAGGAATGCCAGCAGCCACCAAAACTAGAAGAGTCACAAAGAGATTCTCTCTTAGAGTCTCCCCAGGGAGTACAGCTGGCTGACACCCTCAATTTGGTCCCATGAAACTGACTTCTGCCCAGTGAAACATAAGCTGAAACATGGCTTGGGGAGGATTTGGGCCACAGAGCAGAATGGCAGAGACAGGACAGAAGTCTCACCAAATGAAGGGGAGCTCAAGAAATGCTGAGAGCAGGGGAGAGGATGCCAGATTCTGGCCTGGCTTACTAACCAGGGTGATTCCAGAGGTGTTGTCCTAGAGCAGGGGTGGGAAACTGCAGCCTTAAGGCCACATGTGGTCTTCTATGTTCTTAAATACAACCTTTTGACTGAATCCAAATTTTGCAGGGCATATCCTTTTATTTTCATTAATACATCTTTGTTCATTTTTATATTTTTATTTTATGTTTAAAATGAATTATTTAAAATACAAAGGAATAAAATAAGTTTCAATGAAATAATCCTCCCAGATTGACTGGCACAATTAGAATATTAGTAAGCCATAAAGGCTAAATTGGTGGCTGCTATACTCATGATTTAGTTCTAAATTCCCCAGTCTGACTGGAGCCATTACCATATATGGAGGGTAGGAGAGAGTTTATGGGGTCAGGTATGCCGGTCTGCTATCAGCTTTTGACAACAGTGCACCGTGTTTCTGTTTGGAGTGGAATTTGTGAATAGTTGCACAGTTCAACAGTATTTTTTAAATACTGTCTGCTTAGCAGCACATGATGTCAGAAAAGACCAAGAGAACACTGACAGAAGAAAACAGACATTTTAGTGAGGAC
The DNA here is from genome assembly GCF_000181295.1 of Otolemur garnettii. Classification (NCBI taxonomy): domain Eukaryota; kingdom Metazoa; phylum Chordata; class Mammalia; order Primates; family Galagidae; genus Otolemur; species Otolemur garnettii. The sequence continues at coordinate 1,400,085 of NW_003852646.1, read as the reverse complement.
TGGAATTGCAATGTTATCTTGTGTCTGCTAAAGATAAGATAATTTGCTTGCTTTGTGATACTGCAATATCAACATTAAAGAAATTCAATGCTTATCAGCATTATAATACTCATGAGGATCACACATATTTCAAATTAGAGGGAGAGGCATGAAAGGTTGTATTGTAGACATTAAAAGATGAAAAGTAAAAACAAAGCAAATTCTTCCAAGCAGCAATAAAACCTGGAAATAGTGCCACTGAAACAACCTATAAAGTAGCTTATATGCGTGAGAAAAAAGGGAAGCCATTTAGTGATGGAGAAATTGTAAAAGAATGCATTGTCGAAGTTGTAGAATGTTTAGACCCTGATAGCATTTCAAAGTCCAAACTGTCTCTTTCCACAAGAACCATAAATGATTGGCAGTATGAATTAGCCTGCAAGTTAACAGATCAACTTCATGCAATACTCTAAAGGAAAATATATGTTATTCAATTGCTTTGAATGAATCAACTGATACTACTGACTCAGTACAGGTATTATACTTCATTTGGGTCATAATAGAAGATTTTCTTTGCTATAAAGAGTTACTTGTTTGGGGTACTCTTGTGAACAGAACGGGGGAATGGATATCTTCAGTAACTTTCAAGATAAATGTCATGAAACTGGACAGAATTTGGTAAACTTAGTGAGTGTATGTACAGATGATGCACCTTCTGTAACAGGAAACATGAAGGTTCTTGCACAGATAAAAAAGTACTGACAGATCCAGATGCTTTCCTTTCTTTTCATTGTATTTTGCATTGGCAAAATCTCTGTGCTACTATTTTAAGTGACACTTTGCAAAAAGTTATATAAGTATTGTTAACTATATTAGGGCAAATGCAACATAGCGTCACCAGTTTCATAACATGCTAAAGTTGAAAGATACATATGCGGTGTGGATTTGCCATGCCATTTTAGAGTGCATTGGCTATTGCAGGGACAGGTGTATGTCTATGAGAACAGATAAATTTGTATAAAGAACAGAATTAGCAATGTGAATTATTGAAAAAAGATTTCTATAGGAATGCAGAATTTCTTTATGATAGCAAGTCAAATCAAAATGACTTGAACATTTCTTTGCATGGTAAAACTAAGTCTGCCTATCATAAGTAACAAAAAAATCTAAGCATTTTGAGAATTTCTTTCCAAAACACCTTTT
>NW_003852646.1:1384335-1397669 GCF_000181295.1 Otolemur garnettii | reverse complement strand
AGCAACCTCCAACTCCTGGGCTCAAGTGAGTCTCCTGCCTCTGCCTCCCAAGTAGCTGGGACTACAGGCACCCGCCATAACGCCTGGCTGTTTTTTGGTTGCAGCCATCATTGTTGTTTGGTGGGCCCGGGCTGGATTTGAACCTGCCAGCTCAGGTGTATGTGGCTGATGCCTTAGCCACTTGAGCCACAGGTGCCAAGCCGATAGACCTGAGTTTTAATGGTATCACTGCCATTTACTCAATCTCAATTCCTTCATCCATAAAATGAAGATATAATATCACCCTTGCAGAAGCATTGAATAGGTTCATTTCAATAAAATCTTTACTGTGCTTTGTATGGTGCTAGAAGTTAGGGCAGATGATTCATAATGATAATAAATAGCTTACATGATACTCCTTGTTAGATGACAGACAGTATTTTGTTTTACCTGTATTAACTCATTGACTCCTCACAACAACCCTAGGATAATAGGTAATACTATTATCTCTATTCTACAGATGATGGAACTGAGGCACAGAGAGTTGAATGACTTGTCCTAGTAAAGAGCTGGGATCCGAACACAGGCAATGATGTTCCAGGCTGTATTTACAATAATTACACTATCCTGACTTTAAAAATGGTAGCTGTCATCATCAGTAATAATCACTAAGATTTACTGAGCGCTTCTTATGAGCAGCTACATGCTGTCTCATTGTATTTGCTCAACAGTCCTTGAAGAAATTTTTGTTATTATTCTCCCCTTTCTAGAGGAGCAAACTGAACCATAGAAGTTATGTTATTTGCCTAAGGACACAGAACTGATAAGTACCAGACCTGAGATTCAAACCCAGGTAGCCTGGTGTCAAAGTCCTAACTTAGAGTTATTACACTGTATTCCTTATAAATTGATGATGATGAAAAAGAAGAAGAGGAGGAGGAAGAGGAGGAAGGGAAAATAAATCTACCATAAGCCAACAGCCTCTGATATTTCTTGGTGTCAAAAGTTGAGCTGACCAATCAGGTTACCTCTATGGACTTGACTTACAGAAATAGTAGGAGAGTAAAATCTTTAGCAGTGGGAGTGGAACTGAAAAGATGCAGAAAGAAGACCAGAAAGTAAAGCCCAAACCCAGTCACAATGATATGAGGAAACTCAGCCTCGGCTAAGGTCCCAAGCAACAGCAGTTGCCAAGTGCCAACATGTGAGCAAATAGACCTTTGAGATGAATGGAGCTGCAGCTACCATCAGGCTGCAACCTCTGGGCAGAACCAAAGCAAAGACTTCTCAGCTGAGCCCAGAAGCATGGAAAACATGATTTACAACAGTGATGAATGGCTGTTGCAATAATAAAGTGATTATTGTTTTAAGTTTGAGGCAGTTTTTGCACACCAATATACACCCCAACACATGTGCCCTGTGAGGTGTCACAGCAGGACTGGAGGGCAGCTCTATGGAAAGATGAGCTTCTGATAATTTCTCATCAGTCACAGAGTAAGTCCTGACCTGCCTGCCCTGACCCACTCTAGATTTCACACCTTGAACTGTTCTTCTTGCGCCTACATTTTTAGCTTCTGATCTCAATCTTTTTCCCACTTCTGTTCCTCACCCCACCTCCTCCCTTATCCTGGATGCTGAGTGTGGGTATGTAGTCCTGTTTTTGCTGCCTTAGCAGAGAAAACCCTGGATTTTCACATGCTCCCTTGATCCACATGCTCCCTCTAGCGCTCGCTGGCTGTCCTGGATGGCCATGCCTTCCTGCCCAACCTTCTATGGGCCTTCCTGCCCATCCCTCTAAATGGGGATGTCATTTCCACCCTAGGCCTCAGTATCTGGGCTCAATCTGAGCTTGCTCTGACCTGGGATTAGAAAGTGAATGTGGCTTCCAGATGTTGGGTCATGGAGAACATAAAATATCCCACCAGAAGGCCAGGCTCAGAGCTTCTAGATCTATCTTCCTAGATTAGGAGTGGGAAGGTTGTCAAGGGTTCTTGGTCTCTGGGGCTAGTCAGGGGAGGTGAGGAGAGGCAGAGGGTGATAGTGGTTGGCAATGAGCACTTGAGACCAATGTCATTTTTACTTTGCATGCCCAGGAAGATAGCTCTCAAGATGACGATAGCTTACAAGCATGTCCACTTGTAATAGTTGCGGTTTCACAGCTCATTATATAATAACAAAGCAATAATAATAAGCTGCCGTCTATTGGCCTTTTCAGTGACAAGTACTGTACAAGGTGATATAAATGCGTTATCCTGTTTAATCTGTGCAATAATCCTGTGAGTAGGATTATTACCCTCTCTTTAATAGATGAGGTAACTGAGGCCCAAAGTGGCTGAATAACTTAGGTAAGATATAAAAGTAAACAAATGGCAGTGTTGGAATTAATGTTCAGATTAACAACCACGTTTATAATCAGGATCATGAAAGTTAAGATCAGTCTATTACCACGCTGCACCCATTATATTGACAAAAATTAGGAAGATTGATAATACCAAATGTTAGGAAGTTGTGGATTCACAGAAACTCTCATATACTGCTTGTGGGAGTGTAAATGGATGGGCCACTTTGGAAAACATGTTACTTGCTAATGTAAGCATTCACATCCCTTCCCTGCAACTCTTAGATTTATAAAACTTATTTACTTGTGCACCAACTGCAAACATGAACTGAATAGTTACAGTGGCATTGGTAATAATAGCAAAAAACTGTCAGTCCAGGACAGGTAGGAAACAGAAACCACACCAAGTATTTTAACACAGAGAATTTATTATACAATAAAGAATTGTCAACTAAGTATAAAGTTGTTAACTAGGTGCCTGAAAAGTGATGAAAAGAACTCTAAGATAGCATTTGTAGGAAGTGTCTACCACCCCCAGGTGAGGGAACAAAGAAGAGGCAGGAATTGTTAACATTTTCAAAACTGATAGAGGAGGAGCCCTTAATTCAGATATCAGGTCTGGTATCTCTGAGCTCAGAGAAGGGCCAGGTAAGTAGGGAAGGGACCCAGACTTCAGGAGAGGAGGTACTGCGTTTGGAGCTGGTGTCTCTAAACTCAGCTGAGGAGCCCCACGGGGTTGGGACCTAGATCCTGGAGAAGGCCGGAGCTTGGAAGGAATCACAGCCGTGCGGGGAGGAAGCACTGCTGGGTGATAGTCATGGGAGCAGGAAACCCATAGGATGTGACAGTGAACAGAGAAGAAGGATCAAGTCATCTAACCCCACCCTGCAAAATCTGACAGAGTCTAACCAGGGAGCCACTGGCAATGCAGGGACCCAACCCCAGCCTCACAGAGCAGGGATTTTTTACATTTTCAAATATTATATAAAAACCCCAGGTTGGTCTGACAACAAAAATTGTACTTACAATGCACCCCCTCCACTCTGTTTCCATTCACAATGGATTTACTTTTCCAAAGCTATAAAAACGATATCCTTTTTTGAGACAGTGTCTTGCTTTGTCACCTGCCTTAGAGAGCAGTGGCATCATCATAGCTCACTGCAACCCTCCAACTCCTGGGCTCAAGCAATGCTGCTGCCTCAACCTCCCAAGTAGCAGGGACAACAGGAGTGCACCGTCATGCCTGCCTAATTTTATTTTATTTTTTATATAGAGACAGGGTCTTACTCTTGCTCAGGCTGATTTTTAACTCCTGGACTCAAGCAATCCTTCCACCTCAGCTTCCCAGCAGGCTAGGATTACAGGTGAACCACCGTGCCCAGCTCAAACCAATATTCTAACAACGTGCAGGCAGATTTTTAAAAAAGAAAGAAAGAAAAAGGCCTGCCAATAATCAGACCATCTAAACACCATCGCTTTTTATTTTCACTTTTTTTTGTTTTAGTTTTTCTTATAGGCAGATGTAGTTTTTCAGTTATGTCTGTAGCACTCCGTACAATTGAACGTCTCTGCTGTGTCATGAGCCTGTTGCCTGCCGTTACGGTTGTCACAAACCCTGAGTGAATGAAATGCCATTTTCTTAATGATTCCTCTGCTTCTTTGAACATCTGGATTGTATGCCCCGGGACCATTTTGGTTGCAAATGAGGGAAACCCTACTCAAATCAGTTTAAACAAAACAAATTGGTGTATGTGACTGTGGGTGGTGGTGTGGAATTTACTGGCTTCCTTGCTGGAAAGAATGCAGAGGTAACTCACAAAACTAGAGCCTACAACCAGGGACTAAAAAAAGCTGCACTCTTCCTCTCTGTCCATCCCTTGTGTGGCTCTCTCTCTTCTTCTCTTTGAAGATTAGCCTCTTTCCTTCCTACTAAAGACAGGTCTTTCCTTGACAGGAAACATGGTCACTGGCACTCTCAGCTTTGTAACTGTAAGAGAAAGAGCATCCAGGGCAGTGCCTGTGGCTCAGTGGGTAGGGCACTGGCCCCATATACCGAGGGTGGTGAGTTCTGCCCCAGCTAAACTGCAACAAAAAATAGCCAGGTGCTGCGGCAGGCACCTGTGTCCCAGCTACTCTGCTAATCCGGAGGCTGAGGCAAGAGAATCGCCTAAGCCCAAGAGTTGGAAGTTGCTATGAGCTGTGACAGCACAGCACTCTACCAAGGGGCGATAAAGTGAAACTCTGTCTCAAAAAAGAAAAAAAAGAAAGAAAGAAAAGAAAGAGCATCCAGATAGCAATCACAGGGAAGGATTGTGATTGGCTCTGTTGAGTCACATGCCTCCTCAAATAAGCCAATCATGTTTTTAGGGCAACTATAAATTCTATAATTGGCCAGGCCTGGAAATCTATCCATTCCTATAGTCTGACTGGCAATAGGCCTATTGTTAGCAGATTAAGGGGAAAGGGAAACCTAGCTTGAAAGGCAAGAAAACAGACACAAAGTCATCACACTACGTTTCAATTTTTCACCACGAACAACACCTGGTAACCAATATTTCACATTTAGCTCCTTCTTAAAGACATTTTAACCATCACCTTGTAAGAAATTCCCAAGATTCAGATTACTGCCATGGTGCTTGCCAGAACCATGTAACACATTTGTGTTCTCATATCCAGTACCTTATTTGTGCCTCCCAAAGAAACCCTAAGGGACAGAAAAGGAACCAGGGCCACAGAGAACCTGAGTGATGGAGCCAGAGACACACAGTAGATGAAGGCAGAGGTGAACCCAGAGCCTGATGCTGTCCCCCCAAAATATCACAATCAAAGATTAGACTAGTGGTACGAAGGTTTAATGTCAGTGTCACCTATAGCCATTAAGGGAGGGAGCTTCGTCTGCAGTCTTCCCCTCGGAGGAGCTGAATCAGCCCCCTTGAGGAAACATGCTGGCAGCGCCTGCCTTCAGAGCCTGCCCGAGTCCTGATAGGGGAGGCTCCTCCACTGGACCTGGCATCCTCCCACTGGGCACTGTCCACTCGCAGCTCCTCCAGGACACTGTGAAGATGTCTCAGCGTGAGCAGGAGCCTCTGGTCTTGGATCTGCATCTCAGACTAGGAGAGAAGAGTTGTGAGAGGCTGTGCAGAGCACTGATGCTCCCCCACGGTCTCCTCAGAGACAAGCCCTTTCCCACCACTGTCTCATCAGAGACAAGCCCTCTTGAGAGTTGCACAGCCTTGCCAGAGGCATATGCAGCAAAGCCTCCACTTCTTCATTGCAAAGTAGAAAGCAAATTGCCCACCTTTCCAGGAGTTTACAATGACTGGTTGAATTAGCCTATTGGAAAACCCTTTCAGGGGATCAGCAAGGTCAAGACTGCTTTCTTTACTATACTGAGATATTGTTGTCTTTTTTTTACTTCCATTTTCTTATGAGCACACAGTGGAGTTTTCCAGAAGCTAATGACATGTAGTATCTCAACAGATTGCAGGAGAAGCAGATATAAGAATCCAGCTGTGTTCTATTAAGTCAGACATTAAAGCAATTTCCAATAATGTAAAACAGGGCTGCTCTTCTCACTAAATATTTGCTTTGAAAAATGCAGTTATTGTAAATAAGTAATGTTTTATTAACATGTAATGAGTTTATCATTATTTTCAAAAGCATCCATAAAAAGTACTAAGAATTTCTCAGCTTTGGTTTCTAATTCAGTCCATATGGATAGATATAATTCACATAAACAAAAGCTTTTTGGTGTCCTTAATAAAAAAATTTGAAAACCGCTGCATTAGAACTCCCCGATCGCCACTCACCCATCTCCATTCTTTCTCCCATTTTCCACTAGGGCTTGTTTTCCATACACTTTCCCTCTTTCGTTTGCTCTTTCAAAATGTTCGAATTGCATTTTCTGACTGGTTAATACACAAATGTATATGCTCCAGAAGAGCATATAGTTCAAAGGCTCCCCCACCCACCCCACTCCACCCTACAACTCAAGGGTCACCCCCTGAGGAACCCACTGCAAATGGCTCCCAGTTTTCCCTTCCAAAGCTGGTCAAGGCATAGCACATGATCAGATGTACAGATTCTCAATCCTTCTCTTTCTAAGAGACACTTATTAGCATTATTTTTTCCATTAAAAAATAGTTTTGTGATGAAGTGATGATGTTACAAATGAGCAAACCAAGCCAGCATCCTCCACGCAAGCATCAGTGGTAACACTGTCTGGAGAGTAGGTAGCTAGAGAGAGAAAACTCGGAGGTGAAGGTGACGGTGTAGCCTGCTCCCTGGAGGACACGGACTCCTCAGGCTGCAAAGCCAGTGGTCCTGGGGCCATCCTTTCCTAATTCCTCGGAAAACATTCAGCCTGTGCTTTCTCAATCTTAGGGTTTTCCTCCCCCACAACATTTTTTGTCCAACCTTCAGCACCAGCTCCGGGGATGACCTTGTGAGACCACAAAGTTGTGCCCAGCACTGAGGTGATGTTAAGGGCTGGGGGGGACCCAAGGCCTTTGGTTCTGAGGATAAGAAACCCTGACTGAGCCCCTTCGAGGGTAGGGAAGTATCTTTTCTCACAAAGCAAGAGGCCCTGAGGTGAGGTAGGCTCTGGGCTCAGTTTGCCCACCCCCCACGGTGTGAAGCTCCGTCCTGCCTGAAGGACAGGTGCCCAGGCATCAGACTGGTTTGCTTTCTAGTCACAAGGTGGCCGCAGCTCTTCCTTTCTTACAGACCCCACTAGGACTTTGGGACTCATGAGATCCCAGGAAAAGAGGGAGACATCAGACTTCTGTCCCTTCCCCATTTGTTCCCACTGCTGCATGAAGCGAGCGACTGTCCAGTGCTGGTCCTTCCCTGAGGACAGCCAAGTGAGGCTTCTTGGGTGGGTTCCAGAAGGGCCCTTATGGAGTCATAATTCATGCAATCAGGGTAAAAACAAGCTCGAATGGGAAATTTATGAGTCAGGCTCAGCTGGAAGAGATTTGAGGCTCTGTATGTCTTGGCCTCAAGGAGGAGGAGGTGGCTGGCCCAGGGAGGCTGTGCTGTCAGTGGGGACACCCCATCACTGTCCCTCCTCATGGGCGACAGAGAGGAACTTCAGTGAGGAAATAGGTACTTAGGGTTCAGGCACCAAGCAGGGCACTTAGGGGACTGAGGAAGGCAGCTGCCCAGCTCTGGCTGCCTGCGGACTGTGAGAGGCTGCAGCTCCTGCTGCTGGAATCTTCTTGTCCCCTGAGAAACCCTGTTGGGTCAGCCCCTCCTTCTGGGGTGAACACAGGGTTGGGGCCTAGCTGGCCTGTTGCCTGGCAACCCAGAGAGGTCATTTCCAGACAATCCTGTCTCTCTGCAGAATGAGGAGTGGGCATACTGGGAAATGAAGCTCTCCTGAGTTCCCTGAACTGCCTCCCTCTCTCTCCTGGCAGCTGTCCCCACGCACTCTGGGGCTCCCCTCTATTTTTGGACTTAAAAGGCAAAAGGCATAGCTTCCTAAACAGCCACTAAGGGACCAAGTAACATAACACATGTGTTGGGGCAAGTGAGTGCCCCATGGGGTAGACCTTTACCAGTGGGGAAGAGAGGCAGCAGCCCACCAGGCAGGTAAATGTCCTCTCTGTTTTCTCTCTCTCAAGACCTCCTTCCACCTGTGCAGAAACGTCCTTCAGCAGGTAAACCAGCTACCAAGAGACTTCCTAAAGGGTCCCTGGGTGACACAATGGCTGGCGTCATTCTCTGGTGTAACATTGGCCTTTGCTGCAACTCCTCGTTTCCCTCTTCCCAACACTCTGGACTTGTACCTCCAAATAAATTGTTAGTTCCTTGTTTGAGTCTCTGCTTTCTAGAGGACCCAGGCTAAGACAATGGGTATACACCAGGTCCCCCCGTGTCAGGATTATTGTAGTCAATATCAATGCGCCAAGCACGTACTGAGTTTGAGCATCTCTTCCCTGAATCCTTGCAATAACCCCTGCAGTGTTGGTACTATTGTCATCCCCATCTTGTGATAAGAAAACTGAGGCTCAAGTGATAATGCCACCATGAGGGGCCACGCAGCAGCAGAGCTGGGCACATACCTAGAACTCAGTGTAATTCTGAAACCAGTCTGGCAAGCACCACACCCAGTGCCTCCCATGTAGGCCATGACCTACTTATCCCCACACTTGAGATCACAGTTGTGCTCTGTGTGGCTGGTCCCAAAGGGGGACTGGCCCATGCGCTACCCTGCGGGGCACCTGGGAGGGAAGACCAGAGAATCTTGGTAAATGTGTAGTACGGACATCAGGGAAACAGAAATGCAAAGCCTTACCAGCTCCTTTCTCAGCCACTCCAGGGTCTGTCCAAGATTCGGCGTTGGCTCGTCTGCTGTTTTCATCTCAGTGTCCTTGGGAGCAACCTTGACACTGACCTGGTTATGGGCCTGAGGGATCTTTGGCTTGTGTAGTCTTCCACCTCTGTCAGCGTGGCAGCAAGTTCTGGCCAAATCATTGAAGATGGAGTTAATGAGAGCAGGAAGTAGCTCACATTGGAAAATGTAATTTGGCTTTTTTTTTTTTTTTAAAGGGCTTTAGCACTTTGAACAGAACAAGGTAGGGAGACCATTCAGGGTCCAGTTACCTCGGTGTCTGATGGTTCCAGAAGGCAAAAAGATGTGATGCCAAAAGGATCACAGAGACCATAAAGCTTTAAAATGATAAAAATACATATATTTATATTATGATAACAGGTGCTCCTTTTTGAGGGCTTGTTTTGTGTTTTATATATCTCATTTGGGACACAGACCCCACCTGTCTCCCCAACTCCCTTCCTTATTCACTTATCTATAATAAACTTAAATAAAGGGAAGTGTTAATTTTCCAAGTTCCCTTGCGTCTGGAATACCTATGTGACCCGTTTCTAGCAAATGATATCCAAGCAGAAATTAGCTGTAAGGCTTCCAAAAAAATTTAATCTTCCAAATAAAAATAAAAATGCCACTGATGCTTCTCTTTTGTTCCTTCTTTCTCCTTCTTCCTCTGCCTTGAATGTGGGTGTCACGCCTGGAGCTGCAGTAGCCATCTTGCAACCACAAGACAAAAGCCAAAAAAACAAGAAACAAAACAAACAAACAAACAAAAAAACTGCAGAGACATTTAAAATCATTGAGTTACAGAAACAGCATCTGCCTATTATGTGAGACAACAGACTCCATTTTTTTATTGGGCACCGTGCTACTTGCAGGAAAACTCAATCCTAATTGCTACACATTTATTCTTCACATCACAATGTGAAGTGAGTATTCTTTAACACTTGCTTGCATTAAATATTTATTGAGAGTTTACTGTCTGCCAACTTCTGCTCCAGGTACCAGGGATACCACCCAAAATCAGAGAAATGAAGACCCTACTTTCTTGGAGGTAACATCCTAGTAATAGTGAATGGAAATAATAATCAAATTAATGCTATGATGAAAAGAAATAGGACCTAGTCTCGCATAGGTTTTTAAAAATGTAGATCTGTTCTATCTACACAAACTAGGAACTGCAAACTAAGAATTAGCACAGTGATCCCAGATAAAGGTCTGAGATGGCTGGTAAAACCAATTTGGCCTATTTTAGAGGAACTTGCCCCCAACTCTGGCTATATAAAATATCCACAGATAAAATTCCGCTGAAGATGAACTCATAATCCCAAAAGACAAAACACACAAGGAAACTATCCACCATGAGTGAGAACCAACAGGCACTATCCACAGCAGAACTAGACCCCTCTTTCCCCAAGAACTTCAGATGAAGATAATTTTTAAAATATTCTGTAAAGAATTAAAGACATACAAAAAAGAATCAAGTCAGACAAAAAAGACACTTTAAAAAGGCATAAGAATTCAATAGAATTTATAGAAGTAAAAATTACAATATTCACAAATTAAAAAGATTGTAAATTTTATCATAGCCCCAGAAGACAGAGCTAGGACAGTGGGTATAGGAGGCAGGTTGAGACTCAGTAGGAGAAAGATGTTGCTTGGAGTTCTTATGAGCAGTGGGTATTCAGTCAGTGAAGTGCAAAAGCATAGCCTGATGATCAGGGAGACTGGAGAAGGGGTTCCACTGGCTTGGAGGTGGGACCTGGGGCTCTTTCTAAAGGGTAGACCATCTGTGCAGGAAAAAGGACACTATCTCGGCAGGCAGGACCCTTGGGTTTTCACCCCAGCTCTACCAAACTTTTTATGAGAACTTGTGCCTCATCTTTTCCCTTTTAGGCATAATTAAGCTCAAAAAAGTTACCAAAATGGGGTGGTGCCTGTGGCTCAGTGGCTAAGGAGCCAGCCCCATATACTGAGAGTGGCGGGTTTAAGCCCGGCCCCAGCCAAACTGCAACAACAACAAAAATAGTTACCGAAGTGAGTTGCAAGGAATGCCACATTTCTTGCATTCTAGGGTTTCTTGCAGCCTGAGATGCATTGTGACTGCCACATTCAGGCACAATTGTATGTGCAATTTCTCCTAGTTTAGTTATTGCTCTTCAGGACCAAAGAGGATCTGAGACATTCCTGCCTGCCACATTCACACCCATTCTGAACACAAGGAGCCAGAAATTATTCCTTCTAGGTAGGTCATCAGGCTTTGTGTCACATAGCCTTGAAATCATGGGACAACTTCCTGGAACAGAGATTAGCACCCTTGTCCAAGACAGCCATCTACAGACCAAACAGGAGGGAGATCCCTGGCTTGTGGGTGACTGGTATTCATGGAGCTGGCTTCTGAGTAGTAACCAAATGACCCAAACAGGTCTGCTCTTGGAGAGTTTGTATTTGCCACAGATAGAGAGGTTGGATTATCACAAGAATCCTGCATAACAAATTTCATCCCAACTCCATCCTTTCCAACAATGACCATTTATTTTTGCTCATGAGTATGTGTGTTGGCTAGAATTGTTGCCTGGAGCTGTAGATCTGCTGGTCTGAGTTTGCTCTGCAAATCTCTTGTCCTCCTCCTGGAATCATGATGCTTCTGGGGAATGCTCTTCTCTTGGCAATGGCAAAGGATAAGACAGCAAGCAGAACCATGTCACGCCTCCTAAGGCTTAGACTCAGAACTGTCACAATGTCACTTTTGTCCTGTGCCATTGGGCAAAGTGAGTTACTTGATAATACATAACCTTTAAAACCTTATGGTTGCAATTCCCAAACTGTGTGTTCAGGCACCTTCGGCACTGTAGAAAACTCACAGAGGCATCACAAAATATTTAACATTTGAGCGAAATAGAATGACATCTGTTGGAAGCTATGCCAACAACTACCATTAAGTTGTTTGAAGCTACTATTTAATAAACATCTGTTAGGTATTTCTTTGACCTGGTGTTGCCCGACCAAGAGGTCCATCTGCCTATCACCTGAGTCAATCAATGTAGAAGCAGATAAGAGATCAACAGGTTCACTTTTATTTGTAGGAAAACCAGTAATTCCAGAGAGCAGTGGGGTTATCTCCCCAAAGAACTTCTCTGCCCCCTCTTTCCATTTGTTACATTTTATTCTCAGAGTAGAAGTAAACATCAGCACTGTTATTGGTCATCACAGGTCAAACAGGTTCCCCCTCATAGGTTACAAAGTCACACAGTACCTTCTTAAAGTAGTTATATCTTCATTTAAAAGTGGTTATAGCTTCATACATAAAGTGTGTTATATCCAGCATTTTTATTCTAGACTAAATTTATAGTTAGTTAATACTTCACTGGATGCACAGAGTGCCCTGGGTCCTTGACTGGAACCATAGAGTCCAGTTCCCCAACTTATCGATGACAGTAGGCCTTGGAAGTGAATAAACAATCTCCAGATGTTGGCACGTAGGCTCATCCCACCTTGTTAGGGCCTGACCAGCAGTGCTCTGCATGAAATGGCTGTTTGGGTTAGCAGTGGCTGGTAACTCTGGCACACTGCGAAAAAATTACTAAGATGCTAAGAGTGCTGTGAACTGAGAAAGTTCAGGAACCTCTGCCTGTGAGATAGGTACCATTATTATCTGAATTTTACAGATGATTTGAGGTATATCCTATTATGAACAACTTTTTTACAGATGAAGAAACTGGGGCTCAGAGAGGCATAGCTTTCCCTAGGATTACTCTAGCACAGCAGTTCTCAACCTGTGGGTCACGACCCCTTTTTAAGAATGAAAATATATTGTGGCATTAGGAAGGTTGAGAACCACTGCTCTAGCAGGTCAGCGACAGAGCTCGAATTAGATCCTGTTCTCCCTGACCTGTGTGGGGAGAGTCTTGCCTGTTGAGATGGTGGAGGGCCCAGCAGGGGCTCAAGCCAGGTCCAGCACGCCCTCTGCCCTACATAGTGGTGGTACTGAGAGGAGAATGTGGCAGTTAAAATCTTATGTTCTGGAGTTGGTGTCCCGCGCTGACACCTAATTATCCTGAAAAGTCATTTCTTGTGGTTAACTTGTTTTGACGCACTTTCATTTAATTTTTCCCCCACTCTTAAGATTCTGGTTCAGAGCACATTTTACTTTATAGACTCAGAAAGGCTTGGCATGCGGAGGTGAAGGGAGGAGCCTAGAAAAGAAAAGAACGTAAGCCCTTGAGTGAGGAGAAATTTTATTACCCAATATAAAAGCCAGAAGGGGCATCCATTCATCACCCACAGGCAGCCGGTAACAGGGCTCCCATGAACCAGACCCTGACTTGTGTGCTAGGGATAGAGTGATGAGCAAGTGGCCCACTCACTTATGGCCCAGCGAGTAGGAGGCCCCATTAGCAACCAACTGGTTCAAAAATCTTTCTTTATATCACATACCTCTTACATACGCGCACACACACACACACACTCCTCTTTGTATATTACACAGATGAATGAATAAGTCTGCAAATGAAGACACTATGGCTCATTTGGAAATGTGGGTGCCCAGGCAAGTCAGGGGCTATGACAAAAATAGCAGGTTAGCCTTTGTTGGCAAAAGACTACATTTCCCAGAATCTCTTGCAGGTTAGCATGCTATGTGATAAAATTCTGGCCAATAGGATACAAACAGAGGTGATGATTCTT
>NW_003852646.1:1376517-1384116 GCF_000181295.1 Otolemur garnettii | reverse complement strand
CGAACCCACCACCTTGGGTGTATGTGGCTGGCACCTTAGCCACTTGAGCCACAGGCGCCGAGCCAGAGGTGATGATTCTAATCTCTGGATTTGACCCTTAAAAAGCAGAAGGAGGGTGCCTCCTTTCCTCCCATGTCCTTCTGCTGACTGCAAGGCAGTGAGTGATAAGGGCTGAAGCTGGAGCAGCTGTCTTGGATCAAAGGACAGAGGATGACAGAACAACAAGCTGGAAGAAACCCAGGTTTCCTATGATTGGGGAACTACCATATCAGCCTCAACTGCCAATAAGATTTTTACATGAGAGAGAAGTAAGTTTTGTTTTGTTGAAGACACAATTATTTGGAATCTCTTCATTACAGAAATCAAGTCAGTATCCTAACAATATAGCAGCAGAGCTAGAACAGAAGCCAAGTTCCCTAATTTCCCCATCCAAATCTTTCCCACACCTCCCCAACCTATGTATTTAAGTGTCTTACTCTTTTCCAAGTGTTATCTTGTTCATGGCCATACCTGCTCCTTCCATAGCAGAGAGAGGACTTCTGTGATCCTCACTAGGTAGACAAAGAAACCAAGATACAAGAAGAGTAGGTTATCTTCCCTGAGACATGAGGGCAGAGTTATTAGGGGCTCAGAGATGTCATTTAGCTCTGCCCTTGTGCCTAGTCCAGGGCTCTTTCTACTCTTGAAGGCTGCCCTCTCTCCTATTCTGGGCACCTGATCCCTCATCCACTTTGTAAAATACAAATGAGATGAAAGTCTAGCAAAGAAGATTTTGCATTGTGAGAGCCCTCAAGTCCTCCCAACTCTCCTTTCCTACCAGGCAAGCACATGCCATCAAATAACCAGAGGAGCATGGAGACAGAGTGCCAGTTGTCTCGGGGGGCCCATCATCTCTTTCTGCAGCTCCTTATCTCTTTGGGGGGCCCATCATCTCTTTCTGTAGCCCCTTATCTCTTTGGTTCAGAAAAGAAAGAACAAAATTTATTCATTTGTCTTCTGTGTGTCTTTGTGGGTCCTGAACACACATGCCCTGTACTTCTGTATCCTGTAGCAAATGCTTCTGAACCCCATCCATATCTCTCCTTGACACACCTTCTCCATGTGTGCCTATGGCTTTCCAGTGCAAGGAATCTGTACAAGCTCAGCCTGTGCATAGGACAGGCCAGAAGTGTCAGGAATAACCCTCAGCAATGACAAACAGGTACTAGTGGCTAAGCATCTCAGTTCCCTCAGCTGTTAAATGGAATGATCTAGAAGGACTGAGCCCCATTGCTCATGATACTTACTGTGCTTCCTAGGATAAGGTGACCAGATTTTAACATTGGTAAAGAGGGACACCATTGACTGGGGGGGAGGGGAGAGGTGGGGTCTTAGTTAAAAATTTGGTCTATATGGAGCAACAAAAAGTTTCATAGAACGCAAAAATAGTATTGTAATATATATATTTTTAATTTCAACATAAGTACAATTTACAAATATAATACATTAAAAAAAATTATGTATAGGGCAGCACCTGTGGCTCAAAGGAGTAGGGCGCTGGTCCACCTGGGCGACCTTGCCCAGGAGGGGAGTAGGGAGTTTACATTAGCCTTTTCACTTCCAAATGAAGTTACATTAACCTCTTCATTCCCAAATGGAGTTACATTAACCTTTCAGCAGCCGAAAACCATATATTCCCTTCCCATTGATTGTCCCACCCTTCTCTAGCTTATTGTGCATTCTTTCCAAAAATTGGGACTTTTTTAAAACGCTAAAGGACGCAGGACAAATTGTTAAAAATCAGGACTGTCCTGCCAAAAGCTATACATCCGGTCACCTTATCCTAGGATGACCTTCTAAATACTACCAGTACCACTGCCACTCAAATTCCTGTCTTGGTACTACTTCTGGAGGAACTCAATCTACAATATGTCTGCTATGGCTTTAATGATGGTGTCCTCTCCAAAATTGATGAAAATTAATCCCCAATGCAACAGTATTAAGAAGTGTGGCCGCTGGACGGTGATTAAGTCATGAAGGCTCAGACCTCATCAAGGGGATTAGCAGCCATCAAGGGGCTCAAGGTTGAAGGGGGTGCTTTCTTGCTCTTCTGCCTTCTGCCATGTGAGGATACAGCAACAAGGCACCATCTTAGCAAAAAGAAGCCCTCACCAGACACCAGTGTTGGAATCTTAATCTTAGAATTCTCAGCTTCCAGAACAGTAAGAAGCATATTTCTGTTATTTACAAGTTACCCAGTCTTGAGTGTTTTCATATAGCCCCACAAAGGGACAGTGACAGTGCCTTATCCATAGGTGCCCTGTGTGCATGAGTCCCCTGCACCACTTTCTGCACACTCCTGAGCTGTACGTTACTACCTAGCCCTTCTGCTCTGTGTGTACTCAGTTGTCTTCTGTGTGTCCTTGTGGGTCCTGAACATACATACCCTGTACCTCTGTAGCAAACGCTTCTGAACCCCATCCACATCTTCCTGACCTTCTCCATGTGTGCCTATGGCTTCCTGTGTACCTGTGTTCTCAGCGCCTGTCCCAAGTCCATCCTTTCCCTTCTGTTGGGAATAAAGGGAAGCACTTGCCCCGCTGGTGAGGTGATGGAGACTCTGGTGAAGCTGAGTGGGATAATGGAAGCAGCATCCCTTGGCCTCTGCTCGCCTTGGGTGTGACTCTAAGGCAAGTAGCCTGAATGATCTGAGCTCTAATTTCCTTTCCTTGTGAATGAGTTCTAGATTACACTTCGGGGTTAGCCAAGCTGCAGCCCTTGGGCCACATGGAAATTATGTGAGGCCTTTTGCTTATTTGTGGTATTGGAGGTCATGAAAATTATGCATAGACCTTTTTTTTTCCTGCTCATCAGCTTTCCTTAGTGATTATATATTTAATGTGTGGCCCAAGACAACTCTTGTTCTCCCAATGTGCAGCTGAGAAGAAAAATGGTTGGACACCCCTGGTAGAGGGACCAGTGAGATAACACACAAAGAGGGACTGCCACACTGGGGTTGCTCCATCAAGCAACCTCCATCAAGGTTCCCCCTTCTCCTCTCTTCTTGGGCATAACCTCTCCCAAGGGAAGGGCTTGAAACCTAGCTAACCAAGCAGTGCTGGTGTGCCAGGCCCCATCCTGGCACATGGGTAAGAGATGACAGACAAGCTGCAGGGGACACTTAAGCTTGTAGAAGCTGGGAATGAGGGTCTCAATTTCCCTGCTTCCTCTGTTCCTCTCCTTTCTCTTTCCATAGCAGGGGGAGAACATAAAACTCAAGCTTGCCATTCCCTAAGGCTGGGAGCTCCAGTCAGACCAGGTAGGAAGGGAGGGAATGCCAGCCAGGTGGCCCGAAGGTTTGCCAGACACACATGGGTGTGTCTGTGGATGCTCCTTTCAGGACCTAGAGTGTGCATGTTGATTAATTTCCTCAAATCCTTGAACCATGTCCCATCACCATGCTATCACAGCTGCTCCACGAAACATTAGAGCTCCAGCAAAACCAGTGAGCAGTAGGTAAAACCAGTGAGCTGGAGCTAGGTAGGTATGAAACGAGTAAATAAACCCAAACACTTGAACTCAGCTAGATTCTGAAAAACGGGGGAAGTGAGTGGAGTCTGGGAGAGCAGGCATGAGGCTACTCAGCCCTGGGACTTAAGGTCTATCTCGGGTCCCCAAATCAATCTGGAAGTCACCATTCTACCCTATGGGTCTGATTGGGACTTCTGCAGTGTGGCCATAGGTCAATTTCTTCTCTCCTTGGCACTCAACTTTCCCAAACGTGAAAATGAAGGTGCCATTAAAAACAGCTCATGAATTCTGTGAGTGCTTTGAAAACTACAGTGACACCAGCATAGTGGCCACAAGCACTGAGCTGGTTTGGTTTTGAATCCCAGGTCTGCAAGATACCAAATGCATGTTTTAATAACCAGAGTTATTGATCATTCTATGCCTCAATTTTCTTCCCTTAAAATAAGGATAATTGTAGCACTTACATGATAAGGTGGTTAAGCCAATTAAATGAGTTAACATTTGTAAGACATATGCCTGGTACATGGGCAGAGTTATAAGGTGTTTGTCAAATAAAATAAACACACAAATAATTTATTAGTATTATGTCATCTCTGGGCCTTTTAAGTATTGTTTCCTCTTCCAAGAACACTTCTCCTCATTCCCCTACTCCCTTGACCTGGCAACACCTCAGTGTCACTTGGCTTGAGTGAGACTCATTGCTTTTAAATCACCCTTCTGGATGCTCTGCAGGCTGGTTTCACAGTTCTCTCACCTGGAACACCGGTTCAGCCACTCATATACCTCTAATTTTTTTGCCTGCCATTTCTACTTTGATTTACTTATATTTGTCTTTAAACTGACTCAATGAACTAGGGCTACTTCTGAGTGACAAACAATCCCAATAGTAACTTATGGAAAAAAGGGGTTTGCTTCTATCACACATAAAAGTATCCCAGGCTGATGTTTCCATCTGGTCATCTAGAATCCAAGTTCCTTAAATTTGATTGCTCTCCCATTCTGATGGACTTCCCCTTCATGATTCAAAGAGGGCTGCTCAAGCTCCAGGTCTGCATCCAGGCAGCAGGAAGGCCAAAAGGAGAGAACGAGGGTCTACTCCCTTCCTTTCAGGCCCCTGAATGCATTTTGTCCACATCACCTCCTCTGATATCCTGATGGCTTATTCTCTACTTGGCCATACCTAACTACAAAGGCGAGTAGGAAACAGAATCCTTGTTTTGATTGCAGCATGCCAGCTACTATGTACTGATCAAGGATTCTATTCTAGTGGAATAAAAGGTGAATGAATACTGGAAGAAATCAGCAGACTTTATTGCACTCACTTCATATGACTCATTTTTTTCTGCCCTTATTCTAAGCAGTACTATCCATGATATCTCTGGTTTCACGAACTAGTGGTGTGTTTTTCTAAACGATTTAAAATTAATACTTAGCCATTGAAATGTATGTGTACAGACATAGTGAAGATGGCGGGAGACTTACTTTCATGACTCCCAGTAATCCATGCCTCTCAGCATTTATACCTTCTCCTTGAACCTGGACTGGCCTTCGACCTGCATACAGCAGCAGAACACAGCAGAAACAAGGTGGTGCCAGTTCCAGGCCTCAGCTTTAAGAAGATACAATAGTGTCTTCTTTTGTGCTCCGGAGAAAGTTGAGCGCCATGTAAAACCTCTGACTACCTTGAGACCACCATTGTGTAAGGAAGCCCAGGCTGGTCACATGGACAGACCCTGTGGAGAAAATGGAAAAAAAAATGACTAACAACAACAACAACAACAAAATGACTAACAGTGAGAACCAAGCCCACAAATACATGGTCAAGACTGAGGTTTTCCAGCCAGTTCCCAGCTCTTTGTGCCACCCCAGCTGACACCACATAGAAGAGAGTTAAGCTGCTCCAGCTGAGATCAGCTCAAATTATGAGCAAATAAGTAATGATTTTCTTTTAAGCTGCTACGTTTTGGGGTGGTTTCTCATGTTATATGCCCCTACCCTTTGGGAAATTCGGAATTATGATATTGTAATGTTCTACAAGAGGTCCCCATTCTCTCTGTCACAGATCACAGGTCTCCACAGATACAGAATAGCAGCTTCCCAACAGAGGACTTGCCTTATGGCAACATGACCACAATAACCGCTCCTGGGAGTTTGCACTTGAGCAGAGGGCAAATGTTTTTTACAAGCAATTGTGATCACATCATTCCTCTACTTGTCACTCACCCACTGTACTATCCACAAGGGGATCTTCTTAGGTTCAACTACACACTCAGATTCAACAGATGGCCATAAGCTCTACTTGGCCTTGACCTACTCAAAGGATATAGGACAGGAACTTCAGCTTGCAGGCATAGCACTCAGCTGGCAGGTGCCCCTCCTGGGTGGAGTCCTTGCTTTATCTAGCAACGCAGTATCACTCAGGTGCAAGAAGAAATCCCCATCAAGTGGTGTGGGAACAATACTGGCTTAAAAACTCCATGTCCTATGGGAGCCAAAATCTTTGGCCCTACCTAGTTTCATGAGTAATCGTGCTCAGAAAGCCCAAAGTATGAATTTTCCGCCAAGTATTTATAATTCCTCCCAGTCTAGAGGCAATTTATCTACCAGGGGTGTTTAAAACAATAACTTTATTTTTTTTTAGAACAATTTTGGATTTACAGAAATATTGGGAACTTGGTACAGAGGGTTTCCATATGCTCCACACTCACTTTCTCCTCCTATTAACTTCTTACATTAGTATGGCACATTTATTACACTTCATGAACCAATATTTACTTATTATTATTAGCTAAAACCCATACTTTATTCAGATTTCCTTAGTTTTTACATAATGTCCCTTTTCTGTTCCTGACCCCATTGAGGATACTACACTACGTTTAGTTACCTTGTCTCCTTAGGCTCCTCTTGTTTGTGAAAATTTCTCAGACTTGGGCAGCACCTGTGGCTCAAGGAGTAGGGCACTGGCCCCAGATACTGGGGGTGGCGGGTTCAAGCCTGGCCCTGGCCAAAAATTGCAAAAAAAAAAAAAAAAAAAATTCTCAGACTTTCCTTGTTTTTGATGACCTTGACAGTTTTGAGACCTGATCAGGCATTTTGTAGAATGTCCTTTAATTGGCATTTGTCTGATGTTTATCTCATATTTAAATGAGGGTTGTGGGTTTTTAGGAGGAAGACCACAGAGGTGAGTTGCCATTTTCACCACATCATATCGAAGGTACATACTATCATTTGTTATGTTGACCTGTTGATGTTGACCTTGATCATATAAATGAGGTGTGTCAGGTTTATTTGTTCAGTTATTTCTATCAGTATGAATTCAAGGATATTTATTTCATACTGTCTGTTACAATCTAATATTACTTAATTTTGTTGCTCAAAATTTTCCACCTTTTCATCATTGGGAGCTCTTCTCTCTCCCTCCCTCCCTCCCTCCCTCTTTCCCTCTCTCCCTTCCTTCCTTTCTTCCTTCTTCCTTTTCCTTTTTCTTTTCCTTTTCCTTTTCCTTTTCCTTTTCTTTCTGCAGAGCCTCACTCTATCACCCTGGGTAGAGTAGTGTCATAGTTCACAGCAATCTCAAACTCTTACGCTCAAGTGATCCTCTTGCCTCAGCCTCCTGAGCAGTTGGGACTACAGGTGCCCACTACAATACCTGGCTTTTTTTTTTTTTTTTTTTAAGTAGAGATGGGGTCTTGTTCTTGCTCAGTCTGGTCTTGAATTCCTGAGCTTAAGCAACCCACCCACCTGAGCCTCCCAGAGTACTAGGATTACAGGTGTGAGCCACTAGGGCCAGCCATTGGGAACTCTTTCTTTTCTTTTTTGTTTTCGTGTTTTGAGACAGCGTCTCACTCTGTCACTCTCAGTAGAGTGCTGTGGCATCACAGCTCACAGCAACCTCCAACTCTTAGGCTTCAGTGATTCTCTTGCCTCAGCCTCCCGAGTAGCTGCGACTACAGGCTCCCACCACAACGCCCAGCTATTTTTTTGTTCCAGCTTGGCCTCTTTGTCCCCCTCTTGTCACTTCTGTTCTCTCTTCTCTCTGAAGCTCTCTCCTCCCTTCTCTGTGATCCCTCCACAGCCCCCACCACCCCC
>NW_003852646.1:1301841-1376497 GCF_000181295.1 Otolemur garnettii | reverse complement strand
CTTTCTTTTTTATTTTTTGAGAAATCAGTCTCAAGCTGTCACCCTGGGTAGAGTGCTGTGGCATCACAGCTCACAGCAACCTCCAACTCTTAGGCTTCAGTGATTCTCTTGCCTCAGCCTCCCGAGTAGCTGCGACCACAGGCGCCTGCCACAATGCCCAGCTATGTTTTTGTTGCAGTTGTCATTGTTGTTTAGCTGGCCAGGGTGGGGCTTAAACCCACCAGCCTCAGTGCATGTGGCTGGCACCGTAACCACTGTGCTATGGGCACTGAGCCCGTTGGGAACTCTTTCATTTTGCTCCTATGTTCTTTGACATATGTCCATCGTTGTCTGTGTGTGTGTTTAGTATTTTGTTACTCTTTAGCACTGTAAGATTATGCTCTAATATATTTCTTGCCCAAGTCCTAGAAACAGCCATTTCTCCAAGGAAGCTTGGATCCTTTTATTGGAGAATGGTCTTAGAAACCAAGAACTCTGTGCTACGTGCACTTGTTGCTATGGAAGACCATTGCTTCTAGACCCTCTCAGCTGACAGAGCACAGAAATATCTATGTGTATACTAGCCCATGTATATACATATCTATAACTATTTCTATATGTCATCATCTGCATCTATATTAAACTAAACATGAATTCATAGTGATATCTCCAATTCTAATCCATTGCTACGTGGATAATTCTAGCCTCCTCCTCAGGAGGTCATTTTCTATCATAAGCAATGTTGCTTAGTAACATAGCAGACATATGTTTATCTGTTTCCAGGGAACAAAGCTTGACAGTTAACCAAAGGTCAAATTCTCATGCAGAGGAAAAGGTTTTGTTAACCCTTTACCCATTTTCATCAGGGGGTGCTCACTGCTCTGTGGATAAAGAACAAGCTCTGTGGCCTATAAGGTTCTGAGGTGACCTGGCCTGCTGACGAGTCCAGCCTCATCCCCTAGCATGTTCCTTAATGGGCCCTCTGTGACAATCACACTGGTCTCCTTCAACTTTCATAGTCACCATACTCTCTTCTTCCCCCCGGGCCCTTTGTCCATGCTAATCCCTCTGCTGGACTTCTCTTACCTGCCTTCTTTACCTGGCTGCCCTCTCCTCAGCCTTCTGATCTCAGCTCAATCCTTACTTTTATAGGAAAGCCAGCCCTAGCTTCCAGACTAGGTCAGCACCCTCATTCGAGGCTTGCACAGCTGAGGTGGCCTCAGCTTGGTAGCACTTATGACAGTTGCAATGTTACATTCACTTCTCTCTCTCTCCCACTAGAATGTGAGCTTCCTGAGGATAGGGATGGAGTCTTCCAAGTTGGGTTCCCTAGTTAGCCAATATATAATAGGTGTTCAATAAATATTGGTTTATTTTCTCTGTTCTCTATTCAATGACTACTTATCAAGAAACTCCTAGGTGTCAGCCCCTTTTCTAGTGTCTGGGGACACAGCAGGGAGGGAAACAGACAAAGCCCTTACTTTCTTTTTAGTGCAGGTGGCAATAAACAGAGCAACTAATGTCAGAAGTAAAGGGTGCTGCTGCTATTTTTAAAAGATGGTCCAGGGAGCGACACCTGTGGCTCAAAGGCATAGGGCGCTGGCCCCATATGCCGGAGGTGGTGGGTTCAAACACAGCCCCAGCCAAAAACTGCAAAAAAAAAAAAAAAAAAGAAAGAAAGAAAAGAAAAGAAAGAAAAGAAAAGGATGGTCCAGGAAGTGTGACACTGAAGCAAAGATGGTGAAGGAATAGAGTGAGTGATGGGGATATTAGGACAAAAAAATGTAAAAATGTTCCGGGCAGAGGAACAGCCAAGGCAAAGGCGGTGAGGCAGGACTGTGCACACTGAGAAAAGGAATGGTGAATACTTTCAGAGAAGTTTCTCATCTAAACCCCATCACCCTTTCTAAGTGCATTTCACAGATGAGGAAACTGAACTCCAAGAAGGGAGCCCTTTGCACAAGGGTACACAAATGTAGGGATGCAGCTGGGATTTAAACAGGAGTGTGGTGCCAGAGCTAATTTCCCTTTGATGTCCCTAACAACTGGTCAGGGCCTCTGGAAGATGAGGAGATGAAAGTCTTCCCAGCCTTGGTGCTATGCTGGTCTCAAAGGTACAGGCACCCAGCTTCTAAGGTGACCTTCAGTCTCCTGGCTGGTGAGGACTACACAGGCCTTTGGAGGAGGATCAGTCAGGCTCTGCCCAGGAGGTGGCTGACAAGCCAGGACAGGGCCATCTCATTTGTCTGTTCTTCCAGGTGGCCCACCTCTGCTGGCGGTCCCAGATCTCCAGAGCCCCAAAGCCTGCATTTTCATGATCCCTATAGATAGAGGTGGGCAGTGAGGCTCAGAGAGGTTCGAGGAACTGCCTGAGGCTACTCAAGTCAGCTGGCCATTGAGTTGTCCTGGAAACTCTACAATCTTCAGACAAACCTCTCTCTGGCCTTGGCCTGAGCTTCCGAAATGGAAATGTCTCTTGAATATAATGCTCTGGGCATTTCACTCAACTCACTTTAATCTCTGCTCTAGAAAGGAAAGTTATTCTACTCAGCACCTTCACTCGCACCCACCTGCAGGGGCTCAGACATGGCGCCTGTCGTTCAGGAGTCACCAGTCTGATGCAGGGGGCTAGGCACTTAAACCGAACGGCACAATTGTCAGAGTTAAGGGCAATAATGTGGGAAAGGGCAAGCCCAGGCTGAGGGGCTCCCGGGTGAAGGAGCGCGTGTGTGAGAAAGCCAGGCAGGCATCCCAGGGCGGGAGGCGCCACAGCTGGGCCTTGGAGGACGAGGGTGTGTGTGATCGTTGTCAATGCCCCAACAGAGCACCCCTCTTGCGCTGCTTGCTCCACTGTCCCACGGAGGCAAAAAAAAAAGAGCAGAGGAAGGGGGGAGGGGGGTCTCGTCAGATGCTTCCTTTCAAACATTAGGTGGCGCCCTTGAGCCATGGAGCCGCGCGCGCCTGAGACTGTCCCGACCTAAGGACCTCAGAGAGGACCCTGGCCCCTACTGGGGGGCCTTGTGTGTGAACGTGAAGGGGAGGAGGGTTGAGCAGGGGGAAGGGCATCTGGGCTTGGAGCAATAGGGGAATCCCCGGTGGTGGGGGAGGCAGGCGGCGGGGGAGGGGTCTTCTCCCCCCACACCCCCCGCTCTTCCCTCCCCTGTGCCCGGGTACCACGGGCTCAAAGCTTCATTTCCCTAAGCCGGGTCGCTGGCGGTACAGAGCAGCCCTAAGCTGAGGGGAAGGAGGATGGATTGGTACCCCCGCACCCTTACCCCAGCCCGTCACTCGCTTCCCTGTCCCTCCCGGTGCTAACTCTCCGGACGCCCTCGCCGGCCGCGGGCGGAGCTCCATCCGCGGCGCTTCGCGATCCCCGGCCCCCGCCCCTTCCCCTGTCCCTCTGTCCCCGGAGCCCCCCAGAGGCCGCCGCCGCCGCCGCCGCCGTACGGCTCCGCGCCGCGCGAGCAGGTACGTGCGCCTCGGCAGCGGCTCCGAGCCGGGCCGGGAAGGGGGCGGGAGCCAGGGAGGGCGAGGAGGTGGCGGCCAGGCCCGCGCCCTCCGGGCTGCGCCGCAGGACAGACCCCAGCGGGCGGACGCCGGCTCCGGCTAGGCGGGCAGTCGCCGGGGAAGGACGCACCCTTGCCCGCCGGCCGCCCGGCGTCCTTCACCTCCCGCGTGGAGAGGCAGGGAGGGAGGCCGGCACAGGTACGCACGCGGAGAGGGTGCTACAGGGGTGGCTGAGGCTGAGGGCCCCAGGCGGGGGCCGGAGGCGCAGGACAGCTAGCCTGACCTCCCGGCTCGCCGAAGGACAAGCGGCCAAGGCTCCTGGTGCGTGCTGGCCCCCGCGGAGCCTGGCCTCCCTGGGCCGCCTGGCCTCCCTGCTGCGGGCGCCGCCCGGTCCAATCAGGCCTGGGCCGGCCGGTAGCATCTGTGGTCAAGAACACAGGAGCAAGGGGTGTGAACTGCGGGCCGGCGGGCGCGCGGGTGCGGTGGGCGGCCGGTGTGCTGGGGCTTTCTGCGCGCAACTTTGCGTATAGCAGCGTGGACCTGCTTGTGCGTATCTGCCCGCCCCAAGGCTTTGTGTACAACTCCTGCGTGTGTCTGTCGATTGGGTTTTGTGAAGCTTCATCCACACCCGCTGTGAGTCCGTCTCCTTGGATATCAGTGCTGGAGGTGGGTGGGGTGTTGGGCCCTGCGGGTCATGGTGGATCTGGCTTGGATCTCAGCAGCCCTAGCAGTAAGGTGAGAGAGTGTGTGAGTATGAGTGTGTATGTGTGTGTGTGTAAACAGCCCCGACTCCTCCTGGGGCGTGGGTACTAGTGTGACCTTAGGTCTGTGGGTCACGCATGCGGCTTCCAGATGTCTGTGGGTGCTGCGGGACAGACAGCCCCAGGGGGCTGAGTGTGGAACTTAAGGGTTTCTTTGGGATCTGTCAGACTGCAGATGAAATTGGAGGGTACCTAGTAGAGTTGTAGGGTGTGGGCAGTGGGCACAGCACGTGTGTCAGTTTATCCGGTTTTGCTTAAGTTTGGGTGATAGGTTGGCCTTGTGTAACTTGTGGGTAGCTCCGAACCTGTGCATGAGAGAATCAGAGAGACATCCTAACTTGAGGAGAGAAGGAGCCTCTGCTCCCTCACTCTGGCATCCTCTTGAAAAAGTTTTGAGATTTTGCAGGGTGAAGGAGATCTCTGCTCCCAGAACTTGTGTGCCCACAATTTTCTCAGGGATATTGGAGGCATCAATGTGTCAGTTTGGGGAAGGGATTCCTGGACCATGTTAGGGACTGAGTTTTGTGGCAGGTGCTGAGGGAGAGGGTGTGGGGCCACATCTGAGCACCCATGTAACACTCACTGCTGGGGCCTGTTTGTGACTGAGCACTCAGGAAATGTCTTTGGTGTTCAGAGTAAAAAGCACTAACTGGAAAGTGAGAGCCATCTGGGCCAGAGCTGGTGATCCAGACAGAATTTGGGCATATCCCTGCCCTTGAAATGCTCACTGTTGCAGTTAAACAGCTGGATAAAGTGAAGGGTCTACAAGTGAGGGATGGAAGAGCCAGGGAATGAGGGCAGAGTGATGACACCAGGGTGTGGGCTTGCAGAGTTGTAGGTGATAATTCTTAGAGAACCTGCATTCGGCCTGCCCCCTCCCCTGCATACACACTGGTGAGATCTTGGGCATGTTTATAAAATCAAGATAATTCCTAATTGAGGGGCTGGGGAGGGTTATACATGTAGGAGATACTCCTGAGTGAAGTGCAAGGTACAGGGCCTAACAGGTAGTAGGTGCTTAGTATACATTTACTAAAGTGGGATTTGGAAAAAGGGATGTAGTGACAAAAATGGGTTGTAAGTGGAAATAGGCTTTGTACTCAGATGAAAGGCCCTATGTGTGCTAAGAAGTGTCTGATGCAAGTTCCTATTAGAAGGAGGGTCAGAAAGATTGAAAATACGCCTTTCTGCACTGAGGATCTTTGAGTTTCATTCATTCATTCATTCTTACTTCATTCATTTGCTCATCTCCCCTGCCCCCTCCCCACACACACAACCACAGAGCACCGGAGAATAACATCAAGCATGAGAATGCAGAGAATCATTTGTGCATGTGTATGTATATATAGTGGGCGAATCACTCTGCACTTGGGGGGATCCCTGTGCTGTGTTGGGACTTGTGTGCCTTGGGTCCTAGATGTATGTACCATCAGAAATCAGTATGTATGTGGAATGAAATAGTTCTGTTGTGGGATCAGGAATTATACAGGCCAGGTTGGGAAGGGGGTTGAGGTGGGACCTGGTGAGGAGAGGCTAGATCTACCTACAGGAGGAGTTGATTACCAACTCCGGCTGAGTGTTGTGAGGGAATGGGGGCCTAGGGTGGCTAAATTCTTCCATTCTGTAAGAGAAGCCAGATATTCAAAATTTAAAATGTAAATTTTTTATATATTGGCAACTAATTCACCAAAAACAAATGAAAAGATCAGGAATAAAACAACGCAAAACTTCTATGAGCCAAATATGGCCCATGGGCTGTAAGTTGGTGTCTTTTGATGGGAATGTCTGTGCAGGTGTGTGCTCAGGGACTTCAGCCAGGTATTACCTCTTTGCAGCACAGAGCATGCCCCCTGCTTAACTTCCCCCCCCACGTTCCTATTCCACATACTCCCCCTGCTTCTGTTTACATTAAGAGCATTTGACGTTGACCTTAATCATGGCTCTCAACTCTGCTCCTTCCTCTTTGCCCTCTGAGCCCTGTCATCCA
This sequence comes from Otolemur garnettii, assembly GCF_000181295.1. NCBI lineage: Eukaryota > Metazoa > Chordata > Mammalia > Primates > Galagidae > Otolemur > Otolemur garnettii. Next base: position 1,370,263 of record NW_003852646.1, on the reverse strand, counting down.
AACCTGCTGGCTCTCTTGCTGGACCCCTGTCCTCCACTCTGTTCCCTCCCATCCCAGTGGTTCTTCTATCTTCTGAAAGCTAGGCAATCTCAGCACTTCCTGCTCCAATACCTCAGCTCCCTGTCACTCTTTGGCTTCTTGGCCTGGCTCAGAGTCCTTTGTGAGCCAGCCCCAGCTGACCTCTGAGGCATCCTGTTCCACTTTCCAGAATGTCCTCATCCTGTCTCACTGTTAGAGAATTTCCAGCTCATCCTCTGAGGTCTGGCTCAAACGTCACCAATTCCCAGAAGATTCTTTGGCTTTCTCCTCTTTGTTCCTATATCTTTGTCATCTCCGCCACCCATATACTATCTTATAAAATCCCCAAAACAACCTTATGAGAAAGGCATTTTCTTCATTCCCATTTGACAGATGAGAAGACTGAGCCTGGAAAAGTCACATCACTTACTCAAGCTTGAGTGGTGAAGCTGAGATTCAAACCTGATGTGCACTCTATCTAAATCCCCTCCATCATAATAGTAGCTCATTGCTCATACTAACTGAGCACTTGCTGTTCTGAGTACTTTATATGGGTTATCTCAGTCCCTATACCAGCACTGTGAAGTAGGGGGTTGTAGGGTTACTGTCCTTTAATAGATGGGGAAATTAGAGCCCAGAGAAGATAAGTGAATTGCCCAAGGCCATTCACAGACACAGACTGCCTGACGCACCTTCACGTGCTCCAGGACAAATGTGATTGATGCCCTGCCACCAGAAGGTACTTGGTAGAGGTTTGCTAAATTCGACTCTCTGTTTTCTCTTCTAGCTGCCAAGGGGCCAAGGGATGAACTGGGGCCCTCCTTCCCAATGGCATCTCCCCCTGGTCTGGAACTGAAGACATTGAGCAATGGTCCCCAGACCCCAAGGACACTAGCTCCCCTGGGCCCAGTAGCCCTACCCAGAGAGGGTGTGGAGAATGCCTGCTTCTCTTCGGAGGAGAATGAGACTCATTTCCAGAACCCTGGGAACACCAGATTGGGCAGCTCCCCCAGTCCCCCAGGAGGCATCCCCTCACTGCCCCGATCCCAGAGGGACGATGTGTCTCTACATTCAGAGGAGGGGCCAGGCCTGGAGCCCGTGAGCCGCCCTGTGGATTATGGCTTCGTTTCTGCCCTGGTTTTCCTGGTGAGTGGGATTCTTCTAGTGGTGACAGCATATGCCATCCCGCGGGAGGCCCGCGTCAACCCTGACACAGTGACAGCTCGGGAGATGGAACGACTGGAGATGTACTACGCCCGCCTGGGCTCCCACCTAGACAAGTGCATCATCGCGGGCCTGGGGCTGCTCACGGTGGGCGGCATGCTCCTGTCGGTGCTGCTGATGGTCTCTCTGTGCAAGGGCGAGCTCTACCGCCGGCGGACCTTCATCCCTGGCAGGGGCTCCAGGAAGACCTATGGCTCCATCAACCTGCGCATGAGACAGCTCAATGGGGATGGGGCCCAGGCCCTGGTGGAGAACGAAGTTGTCCAGGTCTCAGAAACTAGCCACGCCCTCCAGGGCTCTTAAGTAAGAGCCTACCTTATCTGGCTGCTTTAGCTCCAGGGCCACAAGGCCCCAAAGGTCACAGGTTTCAAACTGACCTCCACATAGGGCCCCCTGGAAGGAGTATGGGTGCTAGAGGGAGAGCCTAGGGCTCAGCCCAGGCCCCACATGGGCAAGTGGCCCATTGATCTGTTTTGTAGCTAAGGTTTTGCATAAGGTTTTGTTTGGAAGATGGCTTCTGCTGCTAAAAATACAAACATTTGGAAACTGCTGCTCTTGGAAAATGAGGTTTCTTGGCATTTCCGAAAATTGGGAGCTGCTTAAAAGATGGCCCTTCCCATTCCTCATGCCTTGGGGAATTCCGGGACCTGCCTGTCCTCATCAGCTGAGTGAGGATGTTGGATGACCTTGGAGCGGCCTCTTTTAGCCCTGACTATCTAAGGTGGGAGGTGGCTTTATAATGAGGGGCGAAGTCAGCACTGGGGTGATCTCTCAGTATCCCCACTGACTGAACTGTGATCCTCCCTTATCAGGCCTCAGTTGCCCTATCTGCAAAGTGAGGAGATTGGATTGGATGACCCAATGGGCCTCTCTAGTTCTGCCTAGCTTCTGTCTCTGGACATCCCTTGAGGGGAGGAAAGTGTCCCCCCGGCACTAACCATTCTCCCTGCCATTTTCTGGCCTGAGCTTCATGGTCAGGCTAGGTTAAATCCAAAGTTTGCTATAGGCTGGGTTTGGTTTGGGGTTCTAATTTCCTGCATTGACTGGTATTCTGCAGTGACAAATTTTACAGAGCCAAGTGCACAATTTCCCCCAGTTCTCTGGGCAGGAGGGATCTTTTATACAAGAAAGGTATGGGCTTTGTTGTATTTCTGTAGGCCTGATGCAGGCCTTCATCACCTTCTCATTCTCAGCAGTGTGTCTCTTGGTCCTTACCTTATTCCGGTAGGAGGGAAAAAAAAATTAATGCTGTATTTGTAACCTTACTCTCCCTCCCCCGCCCACTTAGGAGTAAAGTGCAGCCCCAGTTTATCTGGGGAGAAATCAGGTTAATTTGCCCAAGCCAACTTTCAGGTGGCTCAGATGTGCTAGCCTATGTTGATTGCTGACTGTTCTCTTTCTCTTGTGGAAGGTTTCCAGGCTCCTCCAGTCTCTCTTTAAACTCCTGACCAGGTGAGGAAGTAGGCCCTAGGGGGCAAGGAGATGCAGATGTGTGAGGGCTGTTGGGAGGCATCCTCCAGATGGAATAGTCCTAGAGGGCCTCAAGAGCATTATGCCTTCTAGGCTGCTCGTATGAAGACTCTAGCAGGGTCCTTATAGTGAGCCCTTGCCACATGCAGGTCCTGCTTACTCCATATCCACTGGCCATGTGCGCCATGGCCAAGGATCCTGCCTCTTGGGGGCAAGAGGTGGGGGGATGGGGTCTGTAGGATAGATCAGCTGTAATATGAACCATCAGTCCTGTGAATTGAACATCTGGGCAGTGTAATATCACAGCTTCTATGACAGATCAAATATCTGCTCCTGCTGGCAGATTTTGTCAGGAACAGAGGGCTGGGGGAGGGGATGCGGGTTGTGTAGCTTGGCCTACTGGGTTCTGTGGTGTTGTTGAAGGGGTGTGGTTTAAAAGAACAAAGCACTGAGATAGAGAAAGATTCACAATTCCTGAGCTTTGTCAATTTCTCCCCAGCTCCGAGGCCCAGGGGTAGAAAGTGACATGAGCCATTCTAGGTAATCTATAGTAGAATTGGACATGCCAAATAATGAGCTAAGTCTTTTCAAATCCACATTAGTAATAGTAATAATAGTAATTAGAGCCATGTGGATTACTGTGATGGTGGGGCACTCATTTGGATACTTAGACGTGTTGAGTGGATGCATTTGGGACCAGCAATTCCTATCAGTTTATAGGCAATGAATTGTATTTAGGGCCTAAATCTGTTTGAAGATTAAAACCCAGGAATCTCAGGTTTTTCTAAGCCAGAGAAGCCTGCTTTGCATTCTAATGTAGAAATTCCTTTAGAAAATGTGTATAATGGATCGAGGCAGTCATTACCTTGTCAGTGAATTAAGAAAACTTGAGAGATGCCAAAAACATTTCCCTAAGATTGCAGCTGAGATCTCCAGCTGGTGGATCAGAAACAGGTTTAAGAAGTTGGGGACTTTCTTCACAGGATTTGTGGGTGGTAAGTGTGCAGTCTTCCTGGGGCCCCTATGGTTGCTGGAATGTGCCTCACCTCCAGGAACTGCCTCTCCCACCCAAGACCCTCAAATCTTGCTTTTTCGGGTGCATCAAAACAGATAACAATTTTGGGGTTGTTACATGAGTATCTAGGTTTGAATTCAGTTTCTGCCACTGACTGCTGTGTGACCTTGGGCAAGTCATTCAACCTCTCTGAGGCTGGGCATGGTACAGATTAGAGATAGAGACCTGCGTGGTAAGAGGTCCAGGAACAGTGATGCTCTTCTTCCCTACCTCAGTTGGGGAGGGCATAAACACACAATGAGACCTGAATCCTCAGGGTCAACCCTTTTCCCTTTCTCCACTCACCCCTCACACCCCACCCATCAGTGGATCTTGTTAGTACCACTTCCAGAATCTGATCACTGTCCATCCTAGCCTGCTGTTATCCAGTGCAGGGTACACACTGGTATTGTGGCTTTCTCTCCTACTCCCCTCTCCAGCCCCAGTTCTTCCTCCACTTGACAGCCAGAGGAAGCTTGTTAAGAGGGTGGTCAGGTCAGGTCATTCCTCTGCTCAGAACTCTCCTACAGTTTCCCCTTACTCCAGGTTAAAGCCAACATTCTCATCACAGCCAGAGGTGGATTTACAGCAGACCTCTCATTTGCACAGGCCCCTTCCCACACCCTGAATTGGATTTTGTATTTGTAATTTTGATTTATCTTTCCTAAGGATAGCTCCTTAAACTGTATAAGCTTCAGGTCCCCCCAAACCCAGGTCCATCCTTCACAGTGGCCTCTGAGTCCTTGACCCCTTGCTCGCTCTCTACAGCCACACTTGCCTCTTTGCCATTCCTCACCCTTGCCTTCACTCCTCCCTGAGGGCCTTTGCACAAGCTGTTTCAGGAACGCATTTTCCCTCCGTGTCTGCAAGACCCACGTTCTCCCGTCCTTAGTGGCTTTATTCAGATGCTTCTCAGTAAAGCCTTTGATGACCACTCTTTAAACCCCCTCTCCCCCAACCTCATTCCCTTTTCTTACCTGTTTTACTTTGCTCTGGAGCCCTACTCACCACTTGGTAGGCTGTGTCCTATACGTTCTGTGTATCCTGCCCACTGGATTGTAGGCTCCAAGAAGGCTGGCATTTTAGTCTGACTGGTTCAGGCTGTACTCTCAGTGCTAGAAACGTGATTGGTGCATAGTAGGTGTTCATTTTTGAATAAATAAATGTGAAAAAGTTTGCTATGCCTGCTAGTGTAGCAGGGTCCTCTGCAGATCCCCACAGTCCCCTCCCAGCCTTCTGAAGCCCTCTTCAGGGGTGAGAATCAGTTGTGCAGAAGATCATGTGCCCCAAAGCATTGAAGATTAGTTTGTCACTGGGCCCTGCAGTTGGAGCTGGGGAATCTATCTCTGGAGCTTGGTACAGCTTTTACGCGGAAGAGTTAGAAATGAGTCTCCTTGATGGAGGAAGACCCCTCTGCCCCAGCCTAGCCAGGTTGGGGCATAGCCAGGTTCCAGCTAGACCTGAGAGATATTTGCTGGGTGCTTAGGAGCTTGATCCTCACTCATCTAAGAACCTTAAGTGCCCAGGCCTGAACCTTTGAAATTTTTAATTTAATTTTATTTATTTTATTTAATTTTTATATATTTATTTTTTGAGACAGAGTCTCGGTTTGTCACCCTCGATACAGTGCCATGGCATCATAGCTCACAGCAACCTCAAAGTCTTGGGCTCAAACGATTCTCTTGCCTCAGCCTCCCAAGTAGCTGGGAGTACAGGTGCCTGCTACAGTGCCTGGCTATTTTTAGAGACCAGGTCTTGCTCTGGCTCAGGCTGGTCTCGAACCTGTGAGCTCAGGCAATCCACCTGCCTCAGCCTCCCGAGTGCTAGGATTATAGGCGTGAGCCACCATGCTCAGCCTGAATCTTTGAAATTTTATTATCTGTTATCACATCTGCTCCTTACCTCAGGTATCCATCTCCCCACTAAAGATGCCTGCCACCTGAGATTCCATCATATTGCTCCCTTCCTTGTGAATAAGCATGATCTTCCCTGGGATTCTCTTCAAAATGTCCCTCCCTTCAGGTACACATCTATAAACACACATGTCCACATGTGCAGGGGCACAGATTGCATGTATGCACACATGTGCATGCACACACAGTGTTCTCTTATCTGACCTAGCTCAGAAGCTGAGGAATATACTCATATGAAGCAGTTCCACAGAATCTGAGTTCTTTCTTGAGCTAGGCATGGTGGCATAGACTCTGTCCTGAGTTGGTCACAGGCCACAGGCTGCCTGGGGACATGGCAGTGCCATTCCTGCTGTGATGAGGCATAGCTGTGATGAGGAGGCATAGCGGGCTGTGTGCAGGGGAGGTATCCGATTGATCTGGGCCCAGACAAGGCTTTCCTGGGAGGGGAGTGTCTAATGGGAATCTTAAACAGAGGCCATAGCCAGTGTGAGGTGAGAGTGGACAGAGGGAAGGCACTCTGGGCAGAGACCAATAGCAAGAGCAGAGGCTCAGAGGCTGGAAACAGCCCAGGATATACTGGTAAGGGGTAGCTGGGAGGGGCGCTGTAGGTTCTGTGCAGGAGTGTTGAGGCACTGTGAGAGGCAGGGGCCTCCTGGGGCTTGGGTTTCATCATCTGATCTGTAGGATGAGGACAACCACAGTGTTTGCCTTAGAGTCATTATGAAGACTCTGAGTTCATACAGGTACAGTGCACTGCACATGCTGAGAGGTCACTGTCAGCAGCTATAATTGCCTGCAGATGTGTGTGGCAGGAAGAACCTTCTGATGTCAGATGCACTGTAGGAGTGACATTGGTACTGAGGCAGCAAGTCCATAGAATTCCAGACTCTAGCATCCCCTGCCCTTCACTCAGGACTCCCACTGCAGCCAGAGGACATGACCTCAAACTCCAGGGTCTCCATCTCAGCAGCCTATCAACAGCTCATCCCTACTTGGCTTCTGAACCACCAAGGTCAAAGTGGGAGCTCCTGTTCTTCTAGGCCTATGAGATGGTTAGAGAGTGGAAGGAGTTTTGGGCAGAAAAGCTGGCCCCAAAGGAGCAGGGAGGACAGGGGAAGAAGGTGGCTTCCATGCCAGCCTCTTCCTAGATGGCAGAGTGTTTGAGTTAGTACTGACTTAGGGCCATTCAGCAAAAGCCATCTCCCTTCTCATCTTTCTTTCCTTCCTCTAATCTCTCCCTGTCCTCCTCCTCTTTTTGATACCTCTCTGTGTCTGCATCTCATTTTATTGAAGTCACTCATGGAGGTTAGGCACCCACAGGAGACCTGTCACTACTGCTGACTTGCCTGCCAGGCGCCGGACTCTTCTCCTGAGAGTCCTCATCCTCCCCTATCAGATTAGAGCAGGGGCCCAAGTGCAAATGCCTGCAGGACTCAGCAGGTGGCATTAAGGAACAAAGCAGGTGGCTATGGGCAGCAGCAGGATTAAAGGGGGCACCTGCCCCAGCTCTAGCTTGCTGTTGCCATGGTGGATGGGCTGGGGCTTGACAGAGCTCCTGATTTTTCAAGAACAGCTAAACAGCTGGACTTTTGTGTGTGTAAAAAGATGCTGAGAGGGATTATCCCACACCCTGAGAGTTGTGGCTGAGGCCACAGCTGAGGAAAGCGAGTGTGCAATGAGATGCCACCTGCTAGTATCCACCCCTTTGACCCTGACCTAGAGCTTATTAAATCACTAACAGAGATGGGAGCAAGCTCACAAAGGGGGCTGGACCCTGCCTCCCAGCTGAGCTGCAGGACTTGCAGACCACTTGAGTATTGCCCATCCAGGCATCCTTCACTCATTCTTTCAACAAAGATTTGAGCGCCTATTCTGAGAAACGGCACTAAACATGAAAAACGTAAGGAAAGTATTCTTGAGAGGGCTTGGCATTTATCTTGTGAGACAGGGGTATTTGTGAACATGGAGACGAAGTCTATTTCTGACCTGGAGGCCCATGGGAATAGCCCATGCTGGCCAGAGAGGATGGTAGTGCTGAGGATCAGTGGACAGGGGCAGCCCTATGCCCCTCCCAGTGTTCTGAGGTCTTTGAAGGTAGGTGAAGGACTCTGTGCTCAAGGCGTTCCATGTGTTAATGGAGGGAGGTGAGAGAAGCCTGAGAACTGAGGAATGGCACAGCACACTTCATCAAGAGATGGGCTGTGAGTCCCTGGAGGACTGGACAGAGATCCCACTCCTTTCCTGAGGGGCCAGAGTAAAGCTCTCACCATGCCACAAAAGTTATGCATGTGGTTTACTGAAGACCTCAGCATCAAATGAAAACCCCCCACAAAACCTACAAAACGTAGTATGGGTAAAACCACCTTCTCTGACCACCCTCATCATCAGAGCCAGTGAAGACAGGCACTTCACTTTTCTCCCTTCCTCTTCCCCATCCACTGTGCTGGAGCAGCAGGAGCACAGAAGAGGCCACAGCGGCCCTCTGGGAACTGGATGTGAGTTGGAAAGGCTTAAACTGGACTGGCTTAAACTTTGACTGAATTTCAAAACCAAAGTGCCCAGTTACTTATTGGTTGGGCCCTAGACACTGAGATTAGAAAGGGGATTTGACAGAGGTCAGCTGGGTAAAAACGCTTCATGTCTGTGTATGCCAACGAACAAATTTCTCATGACACACATTGAATCCTCCTTCATATAGTGTTCTCTTTGTGCCAGACCCTCTTCTACGTCCTTACATCTACTAGCCCATGTAAACTTCACAACCCTTGGATGGGGCCTATCACTACCTCCATTTTACAGATGAGGAAGCTTTGGCACATGTAGGTTATGTGACTTGCCAAAGGCCACATAGCTGGAAAAGAGCAGAGTCCAGACTCAATAACATGCCATCATGGATCTAATCAAATTTGATAACATGCAGGCCAGAGAGCATGTGGACGGATCTGGGCTGTGGCAGCCATTTTGAAGCCTGTGGTTTATGTGTGAATCGGGAAGTTCTGGGGAAGAGGCAGGCACGAGGCAGGGTACTGAACCTTGGCTCATAGATGGGCAGGATCTTGAGAGCATCATGTCCACCCTTCTCTCCCATTTTATAGATGAGGAAAGCCAGAGGAAAGAGGCTTTTCCCAGGGGCACCACGGTTCAGGCCCCTGGCCCACCCATCTCTTTATAGGCTCGTCACTTGAATCTATGTCCTGGGAACCAGGAACCAAGACGCCTAAAGGATGAAAGCCCCCATGGTTCAAATCTGAAGGAGAGAGAGAGGAAGACTCTGTAGTGGAGGTAGGACAGTTAAGTTTAGGTCTCCTCTTCTCTGGATGCCTGTCTCCAGGTTGGGCCATGCTGGACTGGGGAGCAGCAGACACTGACGTAGTCTGGATCAAAAACCTCCTTCCAGCCTCTCTCAGGAACATGGTGCTGACCAGGGTGCTGAACCTCTATGGAGGCGCCCTCCTCTTAGACCTCCATAACTGTCAGGAGTAGCGTTGAGTGGAAACTTTCAATGGCTCACGCCTGTAATCCTAGCACTCTGGGAGGTCAAGGTGGGTGGATTGCTTGAGCTCAGGAGTTCGAGACCAGCCTGAGCAAGAGCAAGATCCTGTCTCTAAAAATAGGTGGGCACTGTGGCTGGCACCCATAATCCCAGCTACTTGGGAGGCTCACTTGAGCCCAAGAATTTACCTCAATTCTGTTGCTATGAGACAAAGAGAAAGAAAAGAAAAGAAAAGAAAAGAAAAGAAAAGAAAAGAAAAGAAAAGAAAGAAAAAAGAGAGCGGTGCCTGTGGCTCAAAGGAGTAGGGGGCCGGCCCCATATGCTGGAGGTGGCAGGTTCAAACCCAGCCCCAGACAAAAAGTGCAAAAAAAGAAAAAGAAATTGGAGCCAGGGGATTGGGAAAGTCACTTACTCGATGCCCCTCAACCTGCTTTTCACCTGATAGGTGGAGAAGAGTAGTCCCTATCCTACTCAACTCAGAGGGCTGAGGTGAGCATCATTTGAGGCCAGGTGACAAAGCCCTGCACAGAGCCCAAGCCCATCCCTGTGGCCCAGAGAAGGCTCTTGGGAGCTCATCCACACAGAGGGACTTCATGGGCCTGTTTCTTCCCCTATGGAATGGAGGTTGTGCTAGGTGGTTTCAGATCCTCTTCTAGCCATGGTACTCCAGGCACTGTGACTATAGGTGGAAATCTTGGAAACGTGAGGCACACTTTGCAAGCAGCACTGATTTAGGAGTCTTAGACAGACCATCCTGAAGATAGACCAATGCTGAACAAAGACCAGCATTGTTTGCTTCTCACATAGTCCTCACTTGGTTTTCCAGTATCCAGAATGGGTTTTGCTCAGGGATCCATGCTCCTTACCTGCATATAGCAATTCTACTGAAAAGAGCAGAACAGGCTGATCTGCCATCCGATCACAGTTCTACCACCGCTAGGGGTTACGTCCAGCACCTTGCCGAATGCCACTAAGAGTTTACCTTGGCATTGTTAGGATACTACATGAGATGAGAGTCTAGCACACAGCGGGCACCAGATAAATTTTTATTTCCTGTATTGGGGAGCAGCTCAAGCTTCTTCTCCTCTTGTCCTTGAACCCTACCCACATATTTCCATATAGCTTCATTAATAATAGTGGCTAGCCACAACCACCAGGCCTCAACTATCTATTAAAAAGACATGTGTTTGGTTGGACCTTGCAATAATCCTGCAGGTCAGGATAGTGGTCATGAGCAAGTTCACACAGTGGTGAGGGGAGGGCTAGGAACCATACTCATGCCTGACTGATTCTAAGGCCCCTACTTGGCCTTGAGCAAGCTACTGGACTTTTCCAAACCCTCTTTTTCTAGTCTAGGAAATGGGAATAATGCCTCATTATGGCTATGATTCAAAGATAATATTCTATCTTATAAAGGCACTGCTTTTCTAAAGACAGATGAAATACATTGAGTGACCCAGAGCGGCAAAGGAATGGAGAGGACACTGGAGGTAAAAAAATCAAAGAAAACTTGAAAGAGTTTTCTCTTACATGTATTCATCATAATGTGCCACCAACCAAGAAGCTGACTCAATTCTTTGTACCTGATATCCAGGTGAAGGAAAAAGACATACACTTTGTACACCTGAACTTCTCAAACTTTAATGTACACACAAATCACATGGAGAACTTGTTAAAATGCAGATTCTCAGTAAGTTGGAGTGGGCCTTGAGGTTCTGCATTTCTAACAGGTTCCCAGGTGATGCTGCTGCTGCTGGTGGTCTGAAAAGCAAGGACGTGGAAGGTTTTTCCTTCCTTTCTCAGTTCTCAAACTTGTGATCATATGAGCCAGAAGAGGAACTTGTAAAAATGGTTTTGAAGGCCTTGAACTGGGGCATACATTAACATGTACTCAGAGAAGGACCTCAGGCATGCAAGGCTGTGACAGCGTCTATATCATGGTCCCAGGCACAGACAGACACGGGAGATTGGCTCACCATACCTTTGCAATGCCCCTCCCTGAATATAGAGGTGGGAAGACGGAATAAAAATATTGTCCCAAGATTCCTTGCCACTATGGTTTGAGAGACAATGTAGATTCCAACAATCCCATACATTCAAAGTTGGGACTGAGCTGAGTGGGATCAAGATGGTAGTAAGGCAGGCATCCACTTTCTGGTGCAGAGCTGTCAGCAGTTTCTGTGTGGCTCTAGACTTCCTATTCCCCAGATCATGGCAATGATGATGTGATCCTGCTGCTCTCTGGGTCCTATCTTTTTGGTTAAAAAAGCTAAATTGTTTATTTACTGCAGCTGAACCCCAGGACTAACACTTCAGCAGGACCCTCCCACTCCCTCATCCCTAAGTCTGTCATACTGACTCTTCTAACACTCATCTTATGTGGTTCATCTAGAATACAGCTATTCACATGGTCAACCAGTGTTTTCTACACCATCAGCTTCATGTCCCTCTGAGCAGGAACTGGCTCTTCCCCTTTGCACTTCCTACCAGTGGTCTTCCCTCAGTCACCTGGGCCTTGCCACCTCCCACTGCTCACCATCCTGCCTGCCACCCTTGCCTCTCACCCAAGGTTCAGGGTAGATTCAGGGCCAAGCACAGCTTGGAGTGACTAAGGTTGTGCCTTGTGTTATCCTAAAGGCAATCAAGAGCTGGGGCTTTGCCTGCCTTGGAGTCTACTTTGGTGCAAAAAGTTGATAGTGACCTCTATGCATTCAAGTGTTATTGACAGAGAAAACGGGGGATATGCATGTAGGGAATCTTTCCTTTCCTTGGTAGTGAGACTTGTCTCATTAGAACTGTACCAAAGTAGACAAGATAAGGTAATCAAAAATGTGAAATTTTCTACAGATTCCAATTTTCTTCCTGGGAAGAGGGGCATGGATCAGTAATAGATGATGTTAGAAAGGGAGGCCATGAGGGAAGCTAGGTTCCAAAGAGTGAGGGTGTGTGGGACTTACTAGCCATTTTCTAACTATATGTCAATAGGTACTGACCATTCAGCAAAGGAATGTAGTCTCTACTGTAAGCATAAGAGACTCATGATAAAACCTCATTAATCGGTAGATAAATGCAGGGAGAAACATAGCCGGCCTTTAAGCACTGGGAAGGAGATTAGCCGAGGAGCAGAAGGTGGGATGTAGGGGCTTAAACAGCCCAAGTGAACTATGGCATTTCAGCATTAAAAGACAGTGATTTAGAACCAGACTTTTGCTCTACCTTTAAAGTCAATGGATAAACAATGACCAAAGTGATGCTGTAAATCTCTCTAGACCAGTGATTTTCAACCGATGTGCCACAGCACACTGGTGTGCTATAAGAGGATAGGTGTGCCGTGAAAATTTTTAAAGATCATTAATTTATTTTCAAAAACAGTTCAAAGCACAGTAAGTATATATATTTTTTGGATCAATGTAATTTAAGCGTGCCTTGGAAATTTAACTATAGGTTCAAGTGTGCCGTAAGATTAAAAAAGGTTGAAAAACACTGCTCTAGACCTAGAAGGGTCATGGGAACTTCCCTAGAGACGATGTGCCCTATATCACACGCAGCCCAGAACCATCCCCTAAAGTCAAACCCAACTCCTTTGTAGCTCATCGGTGATGGTCATCAGAAGGTGGATATTATCAAAACCATAGTCTTCTCTCCAAGGGGGATTGGCTCTGGTCTCTGCCTCGCTTGGTCTAAGTCAAAATTCTCCCACTTAAAAAAATGGAGGACAAAACCACTACGATGGCTATAGAATGGTACTAGAATGGCTATAAGCATGAAGCATAACAAGTGTTGGTGAGGATGTGGAGAAACTAGAACCTCACACATTACTGGTGGGAATGGGAAATGATGTGGCTACTGTGAAAAACGGCCTGGCAGTTCCTCAAAAAGTAAAACATAGAGTTATCAGGTGATCCAGCAATCACAATCCTTGGTACAGACTCAAGTGAAGTGAAAACATCTGTCTACACAAAACCTTGTACATGAATGTTCATAGCAATATTATTTATAATATAGCTGAAAAGCAGAAACAATCCAACTGCTCATCAACTGATAAATGGATAAACAAATGTAACACGTCCACACAATGTATCATTCAGCCATAGAAAGGAATGAAATACTGCTACCTGCTTGTGAATGAATCGTGAAAATATTATGCTAAATGAAAGAAGCCAGACACCAAAGGCCATGTATCAAGTGATTCCATTTATGACAACTGTCCAGAATAGGCAGATCTTTAGAGATAGAGGTTAGTGGTTGCCTGGGGCAGGGAGAAGGGGAATGGGGTGTCACTGCTAATGGATATGAAGTTTCTTTTTGAGGTGGTAAAAATGTTCAGGAATTATATATGGTGATGGATGTACAACACTGTGAATATACCGAATTGTATACCTTAAAAGGGTGAACTTTTAAGGGTATATGAATTATATCTCAGTAAAGCTGTTATTTAAAAAAAAAGGAATCAGTTATTAAGTGCTGATGTTTATTGTTAAGGCTCCAATCTTTTTGGTTCTACAACACATACACCTGAAATATTTCCACTTGCTGCTTAGTGATTACTCATATCTGAAAGGAGAGAAGTGGCCCAAACCAAAACAAGCTTGGCCTGGAAGTTCCTCAGGCCCCACTTACTTCCCACCATACAATGTCTAACACACCATCTATGCTCCTCCATGTCCTTGATGCAAGGAGACACCCACAAAAAAACGGCTGATTCTGCAGATGAATCACTACATTTTCTGTTTCCAGAAAACAGAATTATGTATATGACTATTTTTTTGACCTGAGAAAATCTCAGTGGCAAATTGTCTTTTCCTCAAACCTCAGCGTTGTAAGTTATATACTTTCTTCACTCTGGTGGTCTCTAGTCTGATATCCCTTTCAATGCTTCCTTTTATAATAAAGGATGTTTTTATGAGAACATATTCTAAGTCCTTTCGGTTGAAGGTATGGTCCAATTCTGAAACAAAAACTAACATTCCATTCATCTGCCAGCCCTCAAGGACGAAGGTGACGATCAGTGACTGCATTTGCACCTTGGCCTCATCTCTGGGTCTTTCTCCAGAACAAAGATTTTCTACAGGCTTCAAAGTGGTCAGCTCCTCTGACTCTGGGGTCTTTTACTAAATCAGCAATAGGCATGGGTCTGCCAGAAATCCCTAGGGAGGTTCTCATGCCAGCCTTTCCACCTAGGCACAGCCTTCATCTGAGACCCTAGGCTTCAGTGTCAGGTTAGTTTACCCCTACTCATTCTCACCTGAGCAATCAATCTTAGGCTATAGAAAATAGCTTCGCAGACACCTCAGAAAAGCTATGGTAGTCTGCTGCCTATGGCTAAGTCATACATTCTAATTTAGGAAGAGAATCCAAAGAGTAGAAAAATAAATGGACCCGCCATGGATGAAAGGCTAGCGGTGGAGTGGAAGTAACTAGTGCCTTGATTCTGTGCCTCAGCCTGGTGCTCTATGATGCTCTTTCCACTCCAGCACAAGGGCTCATCATTGCCCACGTCTGTCAGGCCTAAGGCTGAAAAGATCCAGAGAACACCAATGGTCAGGTGAGCCTGGACACAGGGCATAGGCTTCCAGAGGCTGGGGCTCCCTGCTCCTCCCAAAGTTCAGCACCACACTCAGATGGGGACCCCACGTTCCTGTGCTCTTGTCTGGGTCCTCAGGGGGCCAAGAAACAGAGTTACAGACTCTGCAGGTTAAGTACCAAATAATTTCCCGGAACCTTCATTCTTTTCCTTTTGCCCAGTCTCTAGGGGTTGCCATATAGAGAAAGAGACATTGGAATGTTTTAGAGCAGGAAAGGTGCCTCTCATTTTGTAGGCAGGCACAAGGACCTAAGAAAAGGGACTTGCTCAGGGTCAATCAGTAAGTTAGTGGCAAAATGAGGTTAGTGTTCAGGTCTGTTTGGTTTATTCCTCTGCTTACAGGCTGCTTCTGCCCAGGCACAGATGGACCCAGAGGACTAGCCCAAACAGGAACAACTAGAGGCCTCATCAGAGTGATGCCATCTTTCCACAATGTGTCTGCCCTTGTGAAAGTCATCCTGTGGCCTATAGGATTTCCAGTCATTCATTTACATCCATGTAGCTGGACTGGGATCCATCTATGTGATGTCAAGAGCAATAGCAATTTATCAAAGAAAAGAGCCTAAGAAGCAAGAATGGGCCCTTGGGCAAGAAAAGAGTCATTAAGCCCTAAAAAGACTCAAACTCTGAAGTCTACCCTGGAAGGGGCTGTGCAGTAAAGTAAAAAGAAAAGTGGGAGAATGGCAACATGAATTTTGTATTGACATTTGGTTCTTAATAATAACATTCAAAATGCATTCTGTTCTTATAGTGCTGCAGCTGCGACTGCATCAGGTCAAGGGTATATGTTGCCGAGGTCTCCCTTGGGAAGTGGAGAGGAGCTGGTGGTGAGAGACACACTGATTTCTCTTTGGGACCTATATGCAGCCAGGTGGAAAGCTGCAGCAGGTGCCTTGGCTCTGGTAAGGGGTGGGGAAGCAATCCCAGCCAGGCTGCAAACGCAGGGGCAGAGTCCCTCGCCCCCAGCCTGCAAGAACACGGCTGTTGGTGGGGCCAGCGGTGGCAGCTCCAGGAGAATGGAGGGAAGGCTGGGATGTTACATTCTTGAGGCCTTCACAGGTACATGTCATCGTAGCCCGGTGGGGGGAGATGGTCGGGGTTAGGTCTGGAATGGAAAGAGGGGCTGATGAGTCGCAGTGATGGACAGGCCAGGGGCACACAGGCAGATGTGACCCTTTTTGAGGGAGTCTGCCCTCCAGAATGATGTGTTGACATGGGGAGTTTAAGCATATGCACTTGAGAGCCAGACAACCTGGGTTAGACTCCCCTAGGCGTCTTTGAGATAAGTTACCTACTTTTTTAGGGCTTCAATTTCTGGATCTGTGAAATCTGGACAGTACTATCTACCCTAGACAGTTGATATAAGCATTCAGTGAGTTTCTTTCTCATACTTAACTTTCAAGAACTGTTAGTTCTTCCTCCTCCTGAGTCTTCCTCCCTGGAGGAAAGCTGGGGGAAGGGAGGGACTAGGGATAGGGAGCTCCTAGAATGCTCTAGGGAGACATCAGCCAGGGGCCTAAAGGAGATGACTCTCTTGGCAGCAACAGGTAGAGGGAGAGGCAGCTCTGCACCTGGGCTCAGAGAATTTCTTTGCTGAAGGCAGGTCCTACTTCTCAGCATACCTCAGTGACTACCTACCCAGATGGGCTGGTCCCAATGGGTCCAAAGGGGTCAAAGCGAGCTCCTGGGGGCACAGCGCCTGGAGGAAGCCGATTTGGGAGGCCTGAGGATGGGTCAATAAGTGCTCTTGGGAAGCCAGACCTCAGGGGATCCACAATCATGCCACCTCTCCGACACCTGAGGCAAGAAGGAAAACTAGGTAAGCAGGTGTAGCAGGGACTGCCACTAGAGAAGAGGCAAGGGAGGCAAGCAGGGACTAAGAACGACTGGCTGTCTACTCTGGATGGTCCATGCAGACACATGGATGGCTGCCTGGATGCCACCAGGAAGTGGGCAAGAGAAAGAAGCCTGTACAATAAACACACCTCAGTGCTAAGTACTTCTGGTTCTGTAGTGCTTGGTTACATAAGGTTCCCTGAGCCCACAAATCTGGCATTCTTGCCCTGTCCTATACCCAAAAGAGGTCAATTTGATTAGGAACAGGTCAATTTGATCTGGGTCAATTTGACCCAGAACTTGCCTGGGTCAATGCAGAATCTTCACAAGGCTCTGTAGGGCAATATTCTAGGTCTAAGGGCTAATAATAGCATTGAGACAATTCATGATGCTAGTTTTTTGTTTTTTGGGTTTTTTTGCTTTCTTTACCTTAAAGGCCTCAGGGTAATTTCTGATTACCTATGGATTGCCCAAGTACTGTTCCTGATAGCATCTGTCCCTCACTGAGTTCGATGGACCTGACCTCATGTGCTCAAACTAAGATGAATGAGCTTATGTTCCCTAAATTTTGAGGTCATTTTTCAAGCTGCACTGTGGACTTAAGTGATTTCCCCACTGTCAAAGCTGAAGGGCAGCACCTGTGGCTCAGAGGAGTACAGTGCCGGCCCCATATACCGGAGGTGGCGGGTTCAAACCCAGCCCCAGCCAAAAACTGCAAAATAAATAAATAAAAAATAAAAATAAGCTGAAGATGGGGTCACTCTGCAGCAGAGGTTACAATCCAGTTTCAATGATTAAGGGAAGATGGTACACAGCTGAGGCTCTAAGGCAGGGGTCCTCAAACTACGGCCCACAGGCCACATACAGCCCACTCAGGACATTTATCTGGCCCACCAGCTGTTTTTGCCGCTGCTGCCTGTCCTGCTTAGCAGCTGACTCATCCCAGGGCCTGCAGTCCAGCCTTCCAACTGTCTGAGGGACAGTGAACTGGCCCCCTGTTTAAAAAGTTTGAGGACCCCTGCTCTAAGGTCTTTGTTAGATGTAGGAGAAGAACCCGAGAGCCCTGTCTTTATTAAAGTGAGCTCTGAATAGCCCTGAGCTCCCTAAGGTCTGTGGCCCACCAGACCTGATAAATCCTGTGGTATCCTCTATCCAAGGGAGGGCTGCTGTCCTCCACTAGGTGGGTGAGGCATCTGGGAAATGACAGAGGAGCCGCCTGCTGGCTTGCTCAGCTTGCCCCCAACACCCAGAGATCTCCGGCACTGCTCTTAGTATGGCAGAGCACAGTAAGCGGCAGTGATTTCTCAGCCACTCAGCAATGACTGCCTCCTCACCCCAAAGGAAGACACTGATGAAAAACTCTAAAATTAGAAGATGACTGGGGCTCAAAAGTCACAAAAGCAAGTTGTGTTGTTATCACCTACCCAGCAGTACTCACCCAAAGGGGTCTAGGTCTTCTCCCCCGACAGCAAATGGGCCCAGGGGATCAAACCTGAAACAAACAAGGGACAATTACTGCAAGTCACAGAGCAGCCAGCAGCTGAACTCCCAGGAGCCTGAACCTGATGCCTATAGGGTCACAAATGCACTCCTAGGCATGGAGGACAGGGGAAACCCCTACATGAGATCATAACACAAGGGATATTTCAGAGTGGTCTGTGGCCTAGTGTGACACTGATAATTATGTGCAATTAACATTGGTAATTATGTGAAAAGGGCGAAACACAAAACCCAAATCATGGAAGATTCCAATATGTATAAAGATAAAAATATTAACTGCAGATGGATTTTATTTTATTCACACATTTGTTAAATTTCTCAATTCTATGTAAGTAACCAAGAAATTTTGTATCAGAAAAATATCATTCGAAGACCAAAAACCAAGACCTCAAGGTTAAGATTTAAAAGCTGCCAGGGTAGAGTGACACAGATGCATGAAGGCACATCCAGCTACAACAGTGCTTCCCAACCTTTTGTCATATGGCCCCAGTATGAAGTTTTAGTACCGCAGTTCATACACTGTACCCGGCTGGAGGGGGACAAACCATTGTAACCTCTAGGACAAACCCCCCTTGCCTTGCCATCACCAGTTTTTGTGATCACTGAGAATGCATGAACTAGAAGGAGCGTAAATGAGAGCACGCATGCCAGAGAACAATTCTACATTCTCTAATACCTGTATACACACACACACAACGTAACCTACCACTCCAAAGTCATATACCTCTATATTCTTTGATCTAGTAGGTTAATGTTTAGCTATCCATCTTAAAGAAAGAATATAGATTTCAAATTAAAATATGCCCAGAGCCAGGCATGGTAACTCATGCCTGTAATCCCAGCACTTGGGAAGCTAAGGCGGGTGGATTGCCTGAGCTCACAGGCTCGAGACCAGCTTGAGCCTGAGCCAGAGCCAGACCTCGTCTCTAAAAATAGAGACATTGTGGCCGGTGCTTGTAGTCCCAGCTACTGGGGAGGCTGAAGCAAGAGAAACGCTTAAATTTGAGGTTGCTGTGAACTATGACACCCCCACACTCTACCAATGGTGAGAAAGTGAGACTGTCTCAAAAAAAAAAAAAAAAAGCCCACAGAAACTTTAATCAAAGAAACTGGAATCAGCCTAAATGGGTATCGCTTAGGTACTCATGGTATATCCCTAGTGCAGCCACGGAAACAGGAAACAATATTCTTAGACTATTTTGAAAACGATGTGGAAAAATGCTCACGCTCTAGCATGGGGGAAGGAAGATTATCAATAGCTTAGGGAAAGCAACTGTGAAAAATGCATGGATGTGTATAAATAAAACTAAAAATGAAGCATGCTGAAAGTGTAAACACAGACAGTTACTTCTGAGTGGTGAGTTTCTTCTTTATACTTCATTTCTTTTGTAAAGGATATGGGCATATGTACAATAAAATAAATGAGCATTTTTAAAAGTATGCTTTGTGGCCAAATGCAGTGACTCATGCCTGTCATCCTAGCCACTCTGGTAGGGAGGACTGATTGAGGCTAGGAGTTAAGAGACCAGTGGAAAGAGTGAGACCTGACTTGAGAGCGAGACCCCATCTCTACAATTAAAAAAAAAGAAAAATTAGCTGGGTATGGTGGTGCACATCTATAGTCTCTGTTACTTGGGAGGCCAAAACCTATAGGCTCAGCTACTTGGGAGGTAAGGCAGGATGATCACTGGAGCCCAGGAGTTTGAGCCTACGGTAAACTATAATATGATGACGCCATTGCACTCTAGCCCAGACAACAGAGCAAGACTGTGCAAAAGGAAAAAAAAGTGTGCTTTGGAATCACTACTTGGAGCAGTAACAAAAACCTGACAGTTCTGGGGTACAGGTAGGTCTTGCCTTATAAAAAGCAGCTAATCTAAGCTTATAGGTAAGAGTCCATTAGAGAACTGGGAAAAACCCCAAAACATCAGTCAGTTCTACCTAATGGGCCAGTAAGGATTCTGTGAGGTAAGTAGACAAGGCCAGGTTCCCAAGGGAAGGAATTTTTCCTGACCTAGGTTACTATTTCCAAGTCATGTTTCCTGGAGCCAGTAGTCAAAGTTTCTGGTGTTCTCAGACCTCCTGCCTCACTAGACGCAGATGAGGTGGTGCCAGCAGGCATCTTACCTACTTCCATGAGGTGAGCCCCCCTCCCTACAAAGCAGAAAATAGAGGGGGTTTAGTGGCTGTTAGAATGTCAGATACAACGAGCCTTGATTGTTCCTGAAATTTGCAGCCATCTCTATTTTCCTCTCTGGACCAGAGTGTGGGAGGAGGGAAAAAAGCGGAGAACAAAAAAGGCTAGAAAGGCAGCTGGAAGGCCCACCCCAATAATTTGTGCACTCAAAACTGTCACAGCATATTCAGCAGGCTCACTGCAACACACGCACACTTCTGTGACTCATCATGTACACACTTAGAATCCACTGAAAATAGCACAGGGGTCCGGCTTTCTCTCCAAAGGCCCCTTGGCTGAGTCTCAGTCTTGGATGTACTCAATAAAGCTGTAGGGCATCTTTTAAAAGTCAGTTTTGTACACAGCCTCTGTACTCAAGCACCTGCTACTTCATTTGGTAATCAACTGAAGGAAAGAGTGAGCCATGCTAACCCTGCAGGAAAAACTGCATGGCTGGGCCCACTGGAGCAGTATGTCCTGGGGGCAAAGTGGCCCCTTTAAAGGATGGGAGGGTTATCTTGGAACATGTACAATTTCCTCCTTATAAGCTCTGCTCCCCCTTTCTCTTATATAAGAACACCACACTTCCCTTAGGCACACAAATTTAGCTGACATCCTTCTAATGGCTGAGGTGGCCTGGTGAACTATTGATAGAGAGGCCTCAGGATGGCAGTCAGCAGATGTGCTCCGGACTTTGGGTTTGGGATTATCTAGCTAGTTGGTGGGGTCTGACACAAAACTTCTGTACTTCAGTCTTTTAAAAGATAAAACTTAAGAAGTATCTCTCACAGGAGCTGCCATGATGGTAAAATGCAGTTTTGGACACAAACAGATTTGTTGACAGGAAAGGCCTGGAAGAACTGAATAACAGCAGCCGCTGCTATTTACTGAGAGCTTGCTGTATGTCAGATGCTGTGCCAAATTTAGGGTTTTTTAAATTTAGTTTTTAAAAGATTAATTTTTAAAATTTAACTTTCTGAAGTAATGCACTCACCAGTTTGAAAATTCATGAAAAAAGGTATATAGGTCCATAATCTTAGGCTATGTCTGTTTTAGAATTTAGTATTTTTCATATTTTAGAAAAGTTAGATGGAATGTATTTTGCGTAATACACCCAAGAAGCACTTTGTAACCAATGCTCTAAGACTTCTGCAAAATGACTGGATATTAACACTTCAGTGGGATAAATGAAATATATAAGGAACTTTGCACCATTTCAGGTTAGGTTTTGCCACAAAGCTTACAAAGCAAACACCTGAGAGCTCTTGTGATTTCAGAATTGTATAAGATTGTGGACTTGTAATAGTCAAAAATCTTCTTCTTATCCCTGTCTCCCAGCCCACCAGTCTTCCCAAAGATAAGTAATAACACCAGTTTCTTACATGTTGTTCCAAAGATATTCTGCATTTATGAGCAAATATGTATCTCCCTTACATTTTTCATAGATCAATGTGCTGAGCCCCTTACTACATTATCTTATTTCATCTTTGTAGCAGCTCTTTCGGGTGTGAATATTATTGTTATTTTATAGATGAAGAAACCGAGGTCCAGAGAAGTAGGTTTCTTGCACAAAACCAATGGCAAAGATAGGTTTCACACTATGCCTGCCCATCTTCAAAATCCATGCTCTTTTAATTGGTGTATTGAGACCATTTACTTTTAATGTGATTACTGTAGTGTTTAGATTTCTAGACCTACTATTTCATTAATTGGTTTTCCAGTTGTTCCCTCATTTTTATTCTTCTGTTTACTCTTTCTTTTTATATTTCAACTTATGTTTTTGACTGTATCTCTTTATATAGTTTTTTTAGTGGTTACTCAAGAGATTATAATATGTATACTTAAGTTTTCACAGTGTACTTAGAAGCACTATTTCACAATTTTGAATAGAGAGTAGAAACCTTACTAGCACACTTACATCCCTCTATTCTCCCTCTTTTTAAGTTACAGTTGTCATACAGTACATCTATATACACTAAAACCCCATTAAACAATCTCATAATTTTTTGCTTTGAACTATAAAACATACTTTAGGGAATTTGAGAAAACAGTATTATATTTACCCATATATTTACTATTTCTAAGGCTTCTCTTTTACTCCTGATGTTCCAAATTTCCATCCGGTATCACTTCCCTTCTTCCAACTGATTATTCCTTTTGAAAAGCCTGTTAACCATGAATTATTTCCGTTTCTTTTCAATAGGAATATCTTAATATCCTTCAAAAATGAAGGTGAAATATTCACTAGATACAGAATACTGGGCTAATAATTCTTTATTCTCCAAACTTTAAGACTGCTGTTCTACTTCTTTCTGGCCTTTCTGGCTTCTAATGAGAATGACTGAATGATTCCCAATCATTCAAATTCTTGTTCCTCTAAAGCAATTTGTTGTTTTTCTCTAGCTGCTTTTAAGATTTTTCTTGTCTTTAAGACTTTTCAGTAGTTTGATTATAATATGTTTGGGTAAGGACTTCTTTGGGCTTATCTTATTTATGGTTTACTGAGCTTTCTGAATCTGTAGGTTTATGTCTTTTGCCAAATATGAAGTTTTCAGCCATTATTTTCTTTAAATATTTCTCTACACTGCACTTGTTTCCCTCTCCTTCTAGGACTCCAATGGCCCCAATGTTAGACTTTTATAATTGTCCGTAGGCCCCTAAGACTTTATTTTCCATTTTTTAAAATCTGTTTTTCAGATAGGACAATTTATACTGATCCATCTTCAAGTTCACTGATTCTTTCCTTAGTCAAATCCATTCTGTTACTGATTCATCCAGTGAGGTGTTTGGTTATTGGATTTTTCAATTCTAAAATTTCTATTTGGTTCTCCTATTTGCTGAGATGTCATATTTCATTCATTTCAAGACTGTCTGCCCTTACTTCTTAGAGCATTTCTATAACAGCTGCTTTAAATTCTGAGATAATCCCAATATCTGTGTTATCGCAGTACTAGCGTTTGTTGATTGTCCTTTTGTAAGTTGAAATTTTCTTAGTTCTTTTATGCCTAGTAATTTTGGACTTTCTCCCAGACATTTTCAACATTTTGTTATGAGACTTTAGAGAAATCCTGGTATTTTATAACAGGCAATCAACCAGCTGTGTTTGGGCTTCAGGTTCCAGTTTCAATGTCAGTTCTATCTCTAGAAGCTTGGCAATACTACTCAGATCTATACCACATACGTGCTATGCAGCAGCCAGTCTGGGACCTGACAGTGGGATATCCTATAGTTCTGTACTCAGAGCCTCTGACATGCTATTTATAATCAGATCCACTTATATGCAGCTCTTGTGTGGGCCATACAATTTTGTGGGGTACTTTCTGAGATCTTTCCTCTCTGTGGTCTCTTTGATACTTTCATTTCCCTAGAGGGCTCCATTTTGGGTCTTCTTGACAGAAAGCTGGGGCTTTATTTACCCTGCTCTGGCACACTGTGCCTATGTCCAGAATCAAGTGGAAGGAGGGCAAAGGGAGGAAAAACAGCAACTGTGGTTTGCCTTATGCTCTTGAGATCACAAGTCCTCTTATTGCAAAGCAAGGTTCTTTGCCCTGACTTTTAGGTGTTTGTAACCTGCTGCAGGCTTGGGTACAAATGAATGGTGAAAAGAAAAAATAAAAACAGATGACCTTCCCCACCCTCTCTGAGCATTAGTAGACCCCTTTGCTGCTCCCCTAGTCAGAAGTGCAGGGCTCCTCTGGAGCACTCTCTGTCTATACCAGTGTCCACTTCATCATTTGGGGCTTCTCCAAGTTTAAACTGGATGGTACTAGAGGGCAACAATGGTGAATTCACTACCTATTTGGCAGTACTTTAACTCTAGTCTTCTCCAATCTGCTTTCCCAATCTGAAGACTGTACTGGGCAGGAAAGTCAGGATGGAATGTACTTATTCCAAAATCAGAACTTTCTTATTTATTTTTGTTTCAAAAGTTCATTTAAAGGACTTTGTAGAACCTTCTTAACCAGTGCAGAACACCAACATGGTTGCTTTCAATGTAGTTGCTGGCCTACAATGAAAGTTGATTGCTGAGTGTGAACGCCTGACCTGCACACCAGGCTTGTCCAGGAGTGCCAGCTTTGGTTTCATTGAGCACCTGCCATCAACAACCTGCATATTTTCAGACCCTAATCCCTAATTCCACAACATTGTTTGAACTACCTAAGCCTGTGCTGTCCAAACTGTAATGTGCAGACAAATCAGTGGGAGAGCTTGCTAAAATGTAGGTTCTAAATCAGAAGATCAAGGGTGGAACCTAAGTTTCCACATTTTTTTATAAGTTACCCAGAGATCATATCTGACATTGCTGGGGGACTGCAAATGGCTAGGCTATTTCCAAGTCAGGGTACAAGTCTGGCTGTGGACTTGTGGTTTATTCATCTTGTTTTGCCAAGCGTGGACACTTAGGATTGGTAAGTGGAGATGCTATTTAATTGTAGATATACAAGAATAGCACCAGTCACAGTGCCTTGATAAAACAGAGTGATAAACCTTCTCTTTTCCCTACTCTCAGTGAACCAGGGACTGAGAAGGGTTGAGAAATATTGGGCTTAGGCTAAGCAATTGAAAATTTTTTTTTTTTTTTTTGAGACAGAGTCTCAAGCTGTCCCCATGGGTAGAGTGCCATGGCTTCACTGCTCACAGCAACCTCCAACTACTGGGCTCAAGCGAGTCTCCTGCCTCAGCCTCCCAAGTAGCTGGGACCACAGGCACCTGCCACAGCGCCCGGCTATTTTTTGGTTGCAGCCATTATTGTTGTTTGGCGGGCCTGGGCTAGATTCGAACCTGCCACCTTAGGTGTATGTGGCTGGCGCCTTAGCCGCTTGAGCCACAGGCGCTGAGCCACAAGTGAAGATTTTTAAAAGAGAAAGAGAAAGAAAAGCTATACAAAAATTACACTAAAAGATTATAAAGCATTCAGAAAAGAAAAATGTCACCCATACTCTGACTCTAACATAATGATTATTCTTGCTGTTCTTTTCTGAGCTTCTTTTACATACATGTCTTTATGTAATTATATTATAAATATAATTTCAAATTTCGGTGTTTTCCTCCACACAGGTCCTACATTTCCCAAGCTGCCTTTGCTAGTAACATTTTTATTCTATTTTATTTATTTATTTATTTTTCTGAGACAGAGCCTCAAGCTGTCCCCCTGGGTAGAGTGCCGTGGCATCACAGCTCATAGCAACCTCCAACTCCTGGGCTCGAGCAAGTCTCCTGCCTCCGCCTCCCAAGTAGCTGGGACCACAGGCACCCACCACAACGTCTGGCTATCTTTTGGCTGCAGCCATCATTGTTGTTTGGCGGCCCAGGCTGGATTTGAACCTGCCACCTTAGGTGTATGTGGCTGGCTCCTTAGCCACTTGAGCCACAGGCGCTGAGCCACTAGTAACATTTTTAATAAACAAGTAATATTTACTCAAATCAAACAAATTTTAAAAACTTAATCTTCTACTGCAGTTGTTGATATGGCTTCTGAGAAGTGTAACTAAAAGCTGCATGTAATAACTTTCGAGCACATGGTTTTTCTGTTAGAAACTGGTAACTTAACCCTCTGTCTGTCCCACCATTGTATGATGGGAGCACTGGGAGCAGATAACTTATTTCTTTAGTTGACAGATGGAAAGGATTTGTACTACTACTGTGAAGCCTGAACAGATCTAAATGATAAGATTTAGATGACATTTTGGAATGAGCTGATATAATAATGAGGTAAGATTCTTGGGAACCTGGTGTTAGAAAAATGTATCTCATGTTTAGGAAGCCAGAGGAGAGACTCTGGTAGTAGAATCTGGCCTCTCTCAACACTCCATAAGCCCTAATCCCTGGAATCTATGAATAATGTGATAAGAAACACTCCTGTGATTGTTTTGCTATATGACACTGTTGATGTCAAAAAGGGGAAGATGATCTGGATAGGCTAATCTAACAGCAGGAGCTCTTAAAAGCAGAGAACTTCTCTGGCTGGTGGAAGAAGAGGACAGGTAAAAAAGGAAACAACACATTATTGCTGTTTCTGAAGATGGAGACGGCCACATGAGGAAAAATGTGGAGCTATTACAGAACTGATGGGGAGGGATGGGACCTGTCTTACAACCACAAAGAACTGATTCTGCCAATGACCTGAATGAGCTGAGCCCGTCCACACTCCTGACCTAGAAAACTATGAGTTAATAAACAGGTGTAGTTTTATGCCATTAAGTTTGTGGCAATTTGTTCTGTAGCAATAGAAAATTAATACACATATGCTGCAAATAGTTTCCTCAGTCTACATGCTTTGTAATTTGGATTCAGTTAGCTAACAAATGTTATGGGGATAATGCTTTTCTAAGTAACTGAGAAGAAAAAATGAGACTAACCCGAGCATTCATAAGGATAGGAAAATGACATTGAAAGAGTGAGAATGCCAGTTACTTCAACTGTTTACCAGGGCAATGGGCAGTATGTATCAAAATCTTTAAAATCAAAGCTTAGTCCTTAATGTACCAATTTTATACGAATGTATGTCAAGGAAATATTCAGAGATGTGCTCCAAGTTGCATGAAAAGTATTGTCCACTGAAGTGTTAGTTACAGTAGCCCCAAATTAGAAATGACTTAAGCTAAAAAAAACTTGCTTTGTCCTTGATTTTTCTTCCCTTCATTAAGCTAACCCATCAGCAAGTCCTGTCAGGTATACTTCCAAATATACCCGGAATCCACCTACCTAACTACCACCATTATTTCTTGCTGGGTTGCCTGTTTCAGCCTCTTCCTGGTCTTCCTATTTTTACTCTTGTACATCTCTACAAAGGAACTAGAGTTTTTTTTTTCAATGTAAACAATATGAAGTCCTTCCCTTATTAAACCCATCCAGTGACTTCCTGCTGCTCCTGATCTTGGCCCCAAGGCTCTACATGCACTGGCCTATGCTAACCCCACAGTGTCTCTCTGCCCCACTGGTGTACTGTGATTCAGCCACACCAATTTTCTCTTTCTTCTTGGAATAATTCAAGCCAAGATAGACTGTCCTTTTTTTTATGGTGAAAAGTTATATATTTAGAATTAGCCAGCTGGACTTGGTTTAGACTATCTCAATTTTGTTGGAAACATCCAAAGCATCATAATCTGGAGCCAGTCAAACACATGCCGCCTTCCCTCCATCAGGCCTGACTGGGGTGTTGACCTTGGCTGTGTCAATGTCACAGAGCGTCTTCACAGCCTGTTTGATCTGCAGCTTGTTAGCTTTGACATCCACATGAACACAAGTGTGCTGTTGTCTCTGTCTTCTTCATGGCAGACTCAGTGGTCAGGGGAACTTGATGATGGCATAGTGGTCAAACTTGTTTCTCCTGGGGGTGCTCTTCTGAGGATATCTGGACTGTCTCCAGAGTTTGTCTTTGGCTGCCAGAAGGTGAGTGATCTCTTTTTGTGTGGCTTGGATGCCTCTTAGCACTGCCTTCTTGGCCTTCAATGCCTTTGCTTTGGCTTTGGCTTTGGGAGGGGGAGGAGCCTAGTCCTCCTAGCCTTCGTCCATCTTGTGAAAAGGGTATCTGAGCAACATTATCTTTCTTGAACCAACTGTCAGCATATGCTTCAAAAGGAGGAAACACTAAGAACTAAATCCTCTTTAATGCTCATGAGCTATGTTCCTTTGAGCAAGTTAATTAACCTCTCAGTGCCTCTCAGTTTTCTTTTCTATAAAGTGCAGATAATAACATCTACCTCATTCTATTATGAAGATTAAAAGATATTGTTTTTACATATATTTTGCACTTAATGTAACTGCTCAGCACAATTAGCCCTAATCAACTGTGAATTTCCTGATAGTTGAGTCTACACCTCATCATATATTCTCAGTGGCTAGTGCAATGTCTGACTTGTGATGGATGCTTAAACAGATTGATTTGGGGATAAGAAAGAGCAAAGCCTTTAGAGTTAGAACCAAGTTCAAATTCTGGCTTCAGCATTTAACAGATTTGTGACCTAGGGCAAGTCACAAAATCTGAAAATCCTAGCCTTTTCTTTGGTAAAATACAGACAAAAGAATCTATTTCACAGAGTTGTCATACAGATTAAATGAGAATGTTTACAAAAGCATAGTGCCTGGTACATAATGAAGAGTTCAATAAGCACAATTCAACATTCTATTATTATAACACAACTTCTGCTTCTTACTGGTTGAGATGAAGTTACTTACTATACATAAACTTCACTTTTCCCACCAGGTGTGGTGGCTTACACCTGTAATCCTAGCACTCTGGGAGGTTGAAGAGGGTAGATCAGTTGAGCTCACAAGTTCCAGACCAGTGTGAACAAGAGTAAGACCCCATCTCTACTAAAAGTAGAAAAACTAGCTGGGCATTATGGTAAGCACCTGTAGTCCCAGCTACTTGGGAGGCTGAGGCAGGAGAATTACGTGAACCCTAAAGTTTGAGGCTGCTGTGAGCTATGGTGCCACAGCACTCAACCCCAGGGTGATTGAGACTCTGTCTCAAACAAAACAAAACATAAACTTCACTTTCCCTACCTATAAACTGGGTATAGCCCTTACTAATCTCATAAAGTTGCTGAGGAGATTAAATAAGAGCATGTGAATGAAACGCTTACCATGCTGTCCAAATAGCTGGTCCTCAGTCAACAGTAGCTATATAAATCCTATTAAACTAACTTTACTATCCATAGAAGAAAATGAAAAAGATCAATATTATTTGGCTCCCAGAGAAAAAGAATGAGGGAAAACTTTAAGAATAGGGAATAACAGTTTCATAAGTAATGACAAATGGAAACTAAATTTAAATTATTAAGATGACATAGAGCATATTCTTTTCAAAATATAGTGCTGGACCACCTGGATATCAATACAAAAAAGCACAAATCTGTATCACACCACATGTAAAAGTTAACTCTAAATAGATTATAGATCTAAATATAAAAGGTTAAAATACTAAAGCTTCTAGAAAAAAATATATGATAATTTCTCCATGACTTTGGGGTAGGCAGATTTCTCAAACAAATAAAAAAAGCTCCAAACATAAAGGCCAAACATTAATAAACTAGATTAAATAAAATTAAGAATGTTTTAATAAAAAGCCATTAACTGTAAAAAGGCAAGCTACTTGTAATATATATATATATATATTTAATGAAGGACTTACATCTAGAATACAGGGTATCTGTAAAGTTCATGTGCAATTTAAAATACTTTTACATCGTAAACAGCACACAAACTTTATGGACACCCTGTATATAAATAATGCCTGCAATTTACAAAAAGGTAACCCAATAAAAAAGTGGACAGGAGACTTGAACTGACTCTTCACAAAAGAGGAAATCTAAATGGCTAGTATACTTAAAAAATAAAAAACAGATTTACAATGTTCGGTTCATGCAGCCAGAACTATTTTATCTTAGAAGCTGTGTGCTTTTTTCACTGTGTAGACATCTGCACTGATGGTACAAAAGCAACAATGGGTAGAACTGCTGATGCCTTAGTGTGAATGAAAGCAGTGGCACTAACCTAGTGTTCACTGTGTCCTGCCTCACCCCTCACCTACCCATATCCAGTTTCTTTTAAAGTGTTCTTGATGAAGGAGTAAAAACAATCAAGTTTTATAAAATCTTGATCTTTGAGCATATGTCTTTTTAATATTCGGCATCAAGTGGGAAACATGCATAAAGTACTTCTATTACGTACAGAAGTACAATGGTTCTCATGATTTAAAAAGTACCTGTGCAGTTGTGTAAGTTGCTAGCCAAACTGGCCATTTTTTCAAGAAAGACCATTTTTACCTGAAAGAACCTCAAGTAATCCTCCTGCCTCAGCCTCCCAAATAGGTGGGACTATAGGTACGTACCATCACTCT
Organism: Otolemur garnettii; assembly: GCF_000181295.1. NCBI lineage: Eukaryota > Metazoa > Chordata > Mammalia > Primates > Galagidae > Otolemur > Otolemur garnettii. The sequence continues at coordinate 1,340,151 of NW_003852646.1, read as the reverse complement.
TGACTCTATTTACCATGTTCTCAGGAATGAGCTCAACATGTGACATCCATCTTCACATTCAGTCCTACCAAACCTGAGACAGGTATAATTATACCCAAGGTACAGATCAGGAAAGCAAGGCTCTGAGGGGCTGACTGTGCCCACTGAGAGACAAGGAAAGCTGCAAGCTCAGGGTTTGAACCCAGCTGAGGAACCTCCAAAGCCTGCATTCTTAACTGCCATAAAATACTCGCTCCTTGACATGGTGGTTTGGGTGCAGTGGTATGGAAGAGTGTGACAAGGCTTGGTCTTTTGCCTTACCCCCTCCAACCCACCAGGCTTTTCAGCCAAATGTACTGCTGACCGCATAAGAATCTGTCAGCGGTTTCCAAGTGTCCATGGAGAGATTCATGTACTTCATTCCCATCAGGGGCCTTCCAAAGTCTGGTCCAATCCTCAACAGCTGTTATCTCCTAGAATTCCAGACACACAATCTTTCTCTAGCCAAACTTCAGGGATAGTCTCGCACTCTTGGACCTTGATGCCTCTGCTCTACTGTTCCTTCAGCCTGGAACAACCTTCCCTCTAAAAGAAATGTGTTATGTTAAAACTGAGACATCTGAAAAGGTAAAAAGAAAGAACTTAAGGAGTATGTCTCTCCCCCATGAAGACACAGCTCAGGCAGCACCTCCTCCAGGAGGCCTCTCTCAGGCTGTCCCTGCAGGAGCTCTGTGCTACCCTCTGTAATAGCAGTTCTCTATTTCACTCACCTGTCTTCCATACCAGAGCAGCACCCCAGCCCTAGGAACTCCTGAGCCCACAGGAAAACGGTCATTTGCTGAACACAGGACCCATAGGCACAAGTTCAGACAGAGCTACAAAGAGGTGAAAAAGTGGAGCAAAGAAAATATGTGCTTGAAAAAAGCCATCTGCCCTCCTGCTAATCTTATCTTGTCAGGGATGAACAATGTACTTGGGAAACCACATAGGAAAAGGAGCCTGAAACACGCTTGGTATTCAGGGAAGGCTTCCCAAGGAAAGGAATGACCACTAAGCAGGCTGCTAAAGAATGAGGAGAGAGGCAGGAGAGAGGTAGAGTGCAGGACAGAAAGAGCATCGCAGCCTGAAGTCCTGTCCTGTGCATAGCCCTGGAAGGACAGGCGGTGCAGGTAGAGCTGGGGGCTGGGTAGTTAGGGTATCAACTTAGTGGTTAAGTGGGTTGCTCAGCCCAAGTTGAACTTACCCAGTTAGGGGGAAGTGGAAGGATACAATCAATACTTATCAAGGTGAAAAATAACCAAATGGTGTGGGTCTCAGTTAGGCAACATTTGCTAAGTAAGGCTATGAGTCTTTGGGCTGAGGAAGGCTTTGGGGAAGATATCGATATTGTACTAGGCCCAGAAGATGGGCAGGGAGGCTGGACATGGTGCCAGCTGAGCAGAGGCCTGCTGCCAGCACAGCAAGCCCTGCCCCAACCTGCCCTCAGGTCTTTCGGCTTACAAAACTCCCTGGTTCCCTACCCCAGGAGTTCATCCCATTCTTTACAGCACCACCACTCAGTTATTTTTGCCTAAACCTAAGATTACTGGCTTTGGTTCAGAATTTTTATATCTATATTCATAAGGGATACTGGTTTGCAGTTTTCTTGTGATGGATTTGGTTTTGATAGTAGGGTTGTACTAGCCTCATAGAAGCTGGGAAGTATTGCCTCCTCTTCTATTTTGGGGGGAGACTTTGTGAAGAACTGCTATTCATAAAAACTCATTATTAGGAACACTTTTAAACACACCAAAAAACAGTAATAATAGTATCATGAATTACTGTGTATCCTCCCACCCAACCTCAACAATTAATCAATAGCCAGCCATTTTTATTTCACTTACACCATCCTTTCCCAGTATTTTATACTTTCATGGGATTGAAATTAGTTTATTTATTTATTTATTTATTTATTTTTGAGACAGATTTCATTATGTTGCCCTCAGTAGAGTATCATGGCGTCATAACTCACAGCAACCTCAAACGCTTGTGCTTAAGCAATTCTCTTGCCTTAGCCTCCCAAGTAGGGGGACTATAGGCGCCCACCACAACACCCGAGTATTTTTTGTTTTTGTTGTTGTTGTTGCAGCAGTTGCCATTGTTGTTTAGCAGGCCTGGGCCGGGTTAGAACCCACCAGCCCTGATGTATGTGGCCGGTGCCCTAACCACTGATCTACAGGCGCCAAGCCTGAAATTATTTTAAAGCAAGTCCTAGACATATCATTTCACCCTTAAATACTTTACCATGTATCCATCTCTAACAGATAAGGACTTTTGTTTTCTTTTAACATAAAGAGAATTTAATTATTTCACCTAACAAAATTAGCAGTAGTTCCTAATGTTATTTAATACCTGATCCATGCTCAAATTTCTCAAAATGTTTAAAAAATGATTTTTTGAATTCATTTATTTAAATCAAAATCTAAACAAGGGCCAGCATTATATTAAGTTGATATGACTCTTTTAATAATAGTCTCCTTTTCCCTTTTCTCCCCATGCTGTTCATTTATTTGATGAAAAATCAAGGTCAATTTATCCTGTAAAAATTTTCCATGTTCTAATTTTGGCCATTATATCCTCATGTGTCTGTTTCACTCATTCTTCTATCCTTTATACTTTTAAAGTGGATGTTAGATCTAGATTGAGGTTGCTGTAAACTTACTATTGTATAATATTAGAAGACACTTAATGTCTGGCTGTCTCACTTTTACTGTTAAGACTGATCAATGGGTTCAGATGCTATTAGCCTGATTCATCTGTTATGAAGTCCCCTATTAACATTTAACCAACAGATTTAGCAACCATTGATGATTTGTAACTAGAGCCTGTGCCACCCTAATTGGGAATCATAGACCTGGACTCCAAAAATCTTCGTTTCAGCAGAAGTTGCAACATAGTGATTTCCTAATTCTTTCAGTTCTTCCAAGGCTAAAATTTTTACCTCCAAAATTTTAGAATCCAGGTCTACAATTCCCAATTAGGCTGGCACAGGCTCTAGGTGCCATTGTAGAAGCCTTGAGGGAGTTCTGCTTGTCATAGTAGTTAGAGGACCCTCCTGCTATTCATAGGCTGAAAGCAGAGATGTCAGAGATCTACATGACAAAGAATGACCTGCATCCCACACAACTTTAGAATGTTTTGTTAGACACAACATGTAAAAGCCTACTTAAGTTACTTGAGTATAAGCTCATTTTACATATGTACACAAGGTACTTCTATTGTCTTAACATAAGCACATTTTTCCAGGAATATAATAACTATGCTGTAATTGAAGAAATACCATCCAACCTCTATTTTGTTTGCAATTCTCCTAAGAGTTAGTCACTATTTCAGAACAGTCAGGTTATAATAATAACAGCAATATAATTTTATTGCATTTGAGTTGTTCATACAATATATCTGTATAAGCCAGCATTTGTCACTGCAATTCAAAATAATTCCATATACAGGTATAAACATCAATGTTTTCTAGTATACTTATGATCAGGCACCTATACATTAAAATATGCATTTGTCATCTTTTGAAATGTGCATTAGGTAAGTTAGATTACAAATTCCAACTCAATATAGTAAAGGACATTTCAAAGCGTATTTGTTTGGAAGTGGGCAGTGGCTCTAAGACAGCTGAGAATTACTATTTACTTTAGGTCTAAAAATCTTCTTTAACCTTTTTCAACTTGACAATTGTCCTGGGCTTAATCTTAAAGCTTACCACCCGTATGCTGCTTAGATCATAGTGCCGAGAATGAGGACACCTGAACCCCAGCCCTGGCTCTACCTCTTTATTAGTGGCTGGTAACCTTAGGCAAGTCATCTTACCTTTGTTCCCTTCTGTAAAATAAGAAGGTTAGATTAGAAAAGCTGTTCCCAACCTTTTCAGCCACTTTTTATCATTCTCTGCTCTCCACAGGACTCAATATTTTTGAAGATTTTGCCAAAGAGACTTGCCAATTATCACTTGTATAAAATAAAAAAACTGCACCCCCTCTGGGAAAGTACTTTTTACATCTGCATTTTCTCAAAAAGCCTGGCCTGGGGCCTAAAACAAAGAGCTCTGGAATGAATTAACTGCGAATCACTTGGTCAGTAACCTCGGACTACTACACATAAGCCCCAGAGACCCGGACCCTTGGGCAGACTTGAACTCTGTATAGCCTCTAGAAAGGAAGCAGACAGCCTTGAGGTGCTAAGTAGTTAGGGTATCAAGAATTTACTGCTCCATTTATATCTTCATTTTCTACCTCTACATACTAAGACTTTGACAACTGTGTTGAAAAAACATTAGTGCCAGGGAGGGTATCAGTGGCAGGATGGGGATGGCTGGGTGGAAGCCCTCTACTGGGGGATCTGTACTCACCAGGGAGGCTGCCGGCTGCTGTGAGGGTGGTGTGAAGGAATCCGGAGTGGGTCCACCTCACTGGCGGTAGCAGGGGGGAACTCTCGAGAGGGACTGCTTACATCAGCCTTCTCCCACTGCTCATGGATAGGTGTGATGATTTCAGAAAAAATACGAGACCGAAGCTCCTCACTGTTTTTGTATGTCCTGTGGGAAGTAGATGAGGAGTCAACTACTTGCAGTTGGCTGGCAACCCTGCAAACAGTATCCTGGCATTCGCTCTGATGGCCCTGAGAGCTCCTGGAGTTGCACTTGGCCCTTCTGCAAGGTGAAGAAAGGTCGGTTGTCTGGCCGGCCTGGGTGAGAGGGGCAACAGCCCGGCGCTGTCTCCGAGATTTAGCCCTCAGCTTCTTAGGCATCTGAGTTGCCCCTCCTCCTTTACCACCCCATTAGAAAGAGGTAAGGGTACAGGGGGCACAGGGCCTGGACTGGCTACTCTTCTGTCCTACCCCACCCAAGCCCTCCCTCAGCTTCATTATGTGTTCATCACATGTCATGGGAAGGGTCAGGGAAGGCAAAGTTTCCATGGGGAGAATGAATCAGGTTCCAGGGCTGGGTAGGCAGAACTCTGGGGATTCAAGGTCTACTTCTGCCACTAACTCAGGGGTCTTCAGAAGGCTGTCCTAACATCCATCCTGCCTGGACCTCTTTTCTCCGCCTGTCAGAGACAAGCAATGTGAGCTACAGCTGAGGTGTGGAGGCAGGCTGAGGTAGCAGAGAATGCGCAGGACTCTAGCATTCCTTAAAAAACTGGTGTTTTAAATTGAGCCACATTCTGGCCCCTAAACCAAACCTCACAAATTTAAAAGAACTGAAATCAAAGAGAGTTATGTTCTCTGACCATATGGAAACATGCTAGAAATCAAAACAGAAAGTCTCTAAATACATGGAAATTTAGTAACACACTTTGATAATTCAGGGATCAAAGAGGAAGTGCTAAAAATTATAACATATTAAAGTATGTTGGATATAACTAAAACATTGTTGAGAAGAAACTTTATAGCTCTAAATGCTTACATTAGAAAAAAGAAAGGAACTCAAATCCATAATCAAAATTCTAATCTCAAGAACCTAGAAAAAGAAGAGCAAATTAAACACAAAGGAAATAGAAGGAAGTCATAAAGATAAGAGCAGAAATCCAATCAGATCAAAAATATGAAAAGAATAGAGAAAATTAACAAATAAAAAGCTGGTACTTAAAAAAAAAAAGAGGGCGATACCTGTGGCTCAAAGGAGTAGGGCATTGGCCCCATATGCCAGAGGTGGCCGGTTCAAACCCAGCCCCGGCCAAAAACTGCAAAAAAAAAAAAAAAAAAGAATTAAAACTGACAAACTTCTACAAAGACTGCCAAATACAAAAAGAGAGAAGACACAAATCACCAATATCAAGAAACAGGAGGTACTGACAACAGATCTATAGCCACTGATAGGATAAAAAGACAACACTAGGCTGGGCGAGGTGGCTCACAACTGTAATCCTAGCACTCTGGGAGGCTAAGGAAGTGGACTGCTTGAGCTCACAGGTTCGAAACCAGCCTGAGTAAGAGCTAGACCCCATCTCTAGAAAATAGCTGGGTGTTCTGGTGGGTGCCTGTAGTCCCAGCTACTCCAGAGGCTGAGGCAAGAGAATCACTTGAGCCCAAGAGTTTGAGCTTGCTGTGAGCTATGACACCATGGCACTCTACCAAGTGAAACTCTGTCTCAAAAAAAAAAAAAAGACAATACTAAGGACAACTTAATTCAACAACTCCAAATAGACCAACTCTTAAATATCATGAAACAAAACAGCCAAAATAAAATAATCTGAATAGTTATTTTAAAAACTCACACTTAAACATCCCCAAAAACAAATCTTGAGGTTCAATTTCAGTGGAGAAGTCTTTTAAACAAGAACTCATACCAATTTTACAGTTACTTCTAGAAATATAAGAGAAGGGAACCCTTAAAAATTGACTGTAGGAGGCCAATATTACTTTGGTATCAAAATCAAACAAAGACAGTACACACAAAAAGAGAACGCTACAGAACAGTATCTCCTAGAAAACCTAATGGAAAAATTCTCAACAAAATATTGAATTAAAAAATATATATGTAAAGAATTATACACCAGAACCAAGTAGGATTTATTCTAGGTATACAGGGCTATTTTAAGAGTCACAAATCAATGTAAACTATCATAATAATAAGCTGAAGAAAAAAATTCATATGATTATATCAACTGATACAGAAAAAAGCACTTGACAAAATCCAACATAATGAAACCATTCATGATAAGACTCTCAACAAACTAATGATAAAGGGGGAACTTCTTCAACTTGATAAAGAACATTTACAAAAAATCTACAGCACAGTACGTTTAATGGTGAAAGTGGATACTTTGCCCCTAAGACTGGGAACAATACGAGGATGTTCTTTCTCATTACTCTTATTTAACGTACTACTGGAAGTTCTAGCTACTGCAATATGGTGAGAAAAAAGAAAGGTATGCAGATTAGGAAAGAAGAAATAAAACTGCGCCTATTTGCAGATGACAGACAGTCTACCTTGAAATTCCCAAGGAATGTACCAAAGAACTCCTAGAACACCTGAATTCAGCAAGGTGAAGAATACAAGATCAAAACACAAAAATCAACTGCATTTCTATATACTAACAAGGAACATTTGAAAACCAAAACTAAGAACAGAATAGCGTCTAATAATTATCGCCTTCTCTGTTTTAAAAAAATAACAGAACATGTACAGGATCCATATACTAAAAATTACACAATGATGACAGAAATCCAACAAGACATAAGCAAATGGAGAGACATACCATGTTGACAGCAAAAATGGCAGTTCTCCCCAAACTGATCTGTAGGGTTAATGCAACACTGCTGAAAATGTCACAAAGTTTGTCACAGACACTGACATTTATTCTAAAGATTATATGGACAGGCAGAGACCCTAGAATAGCTAAAACTATACTGACAAAGAAAAAAGTGAGAGAGATCATTCTACTCAATATTAAGACCTTCCCTATAGCTACAATACTCAATACTATAACTGGAGGAATAGATATATAAATCAATAGAAAAGAACAGAGAATCCAGAGACAGATTCTTAGAGGTAGAGACCACTGATTTTAGACAAAGTTACAAAAGTAATCAATAAAGGGATAACAAATAAGAGCTGGAACTATTGGATTTCCATAGGTTTTTAAAAAAAGAACCATGGCCTAAATCTTACACAGTTCTTATTTCTACTTAGAACACAGAAGCGTGGGAACTCTGTTACTTGCCAGACCAAGCTGGGCAGAGAATTTACCTTTCAATCTGATGAGGTGTGTGATCAAAGAAAGGCCTGCGATCTCTCTAGGAGGGGGTAAAACTCAGGCCTGATTCAAAGACCATCAAGTCCTGAAGGAGTTCTCACATAATTTCTAAACCTGGGTAGAACAAGTGCCATTTTGGTGGTAGCAGAAGACAGCCCATCCTCTTGTCTAACACAGAAAGAGCATAGCAGAATGGAACACTAGAGGTTTATCCTCCTTAGCAAATCAGTTTGCTCACTGAGGGGCACAAATTCCTGAAAGAGGTCAGACAAACCACACAGTGACCTAACAAGGAGGGCCAGACACAGGAAGGGAGTTCAGTGCTGCTGGCAGGAAAGCAGCGGGGTGAGGGAGGATTTCTGATCAGGGCTCAGATGTTTTCCTTTGTGTATTTGCAAGAGCTGGACTCAGCACCAAGCACTCTAATGTGCTGACCTCTCATTTTATTCTCAGAAAACACTCTGACATAGTACCATTGTGTCCCTCATTCACAGTAATCAACAACCAAAAGAAAATAAAACATATATCCTGCTCCTCACACCCAAAGCCCCAAAACAAATGCATTTTTTAAAAAATGGAGACACCATCGTAATTCTCTCTTCAGTACTGCTAAGGATGCTCTATTGAGAATAAATGGACAGTACAGTGCCTGGGTTCCTCCATAGGTTTTATCAATTTCTCTCCCAATGAAACTCTAGAATGAAGTCCAAATGTCCTTCCTTTACCTCCTTAAGGAGACCGGAGGTGTCATGGTGATTGCAATACCCAGAAGGGCAGCTCTCTGCCATGCGAGGCCTGGCCTCACTTCTCCTCTTCATTCTTTTGTCCACTATATGCAAAATACCCCTAAGTCTTACCCTCAAGATCATGGCAAATGGGGAAGACCAACTTGAAGAACTTAATTAGAAAACACCCACTTGTTAAATGCTTACCAAAGTATGTTTTGAAACATTAAACACGGGGGCCAGAGGACTTCTCTGAGGAACTGCCATTTAAGCTGGGATGAACAGAAGATGGTTGTGCGAGGTGGGGGAGAGCACTCTAGGGAGAAGGAAGAGGTCTGAAGAGGAGAGGAGAGTGACACCACCGCTGAGAGTAAGTGCCGCAGAACATGGTTAGAGGGATGGGTGCTAGACTTTAAGGATTTTTTCCTTTATCCTAAAAGCAATAAACATTCACTGAAGGCTGTTTTTATAATTGTATAAAATACACATAAAATTTATTATCTCAACCATTTTTAAGTGTGCAGTTCAGCAATATTAGGTGCATTCACACTTTTGTGCAATTAGTACTACTATCGATCTCCTATTTTCATCTTGCAAAACAAATTCTGTACACAATTAAATAGTAATTCCTCGTTCTCCTCCTACCCCCTGGCGACCACCATCTACTTTCTGTCTTTATAAATTTGACTCCTCTGGGTACCTCATACAAACGGAATCATATAGTATTTTTCCTTTTGTTACTGGCTTATTTTACTTGGATAATGTCCTCAAGGGCCATCCATGTTGTAGCATGTGATAGGATTTCCTTCCTATATAAAGCTGAGTAATATTCTACTAGATGTATACACCACACTGTGTTTATCCATTCACCTGTCAATGGACATCTAGTTTGCTCTCACCTTTTAGCTATTGTGAATAACACGTCTATGAACAATGGGTGTACAAACATGACTTCAAGATCCTGCTTTCAATAGTTTTGGGTATATGTCCAGAAGAGGAAATTAAGGATTACACAGTAATATAATTTTTGAGAAGCTGCCATATTGTTTTTCATGGTGGCTATAGCATTTTACATTCCCACCAACAGTGCCACAAGGATTCTAATTTCTCCACATCCTTGACAACACTTGTTTATTTTCTGATTGTTTGGATAGTAGCCATCCTAATGGGTGTGAGATAGTATTACTGAAGAATCTTCAAGCAAGAGCTGTAACCATGATCTGATCTATGTTTTAAAATGACTGGTCCCACTCCTGGAGGGTGGTCAGCAGGAGCAGAACATACAAATGATCTCCTCACACAGAAGCTGCATGGATGAGGGGAGGAGACAAAGAGGAGTGGCCAGAATGACAAAGTCTGAGAGGACTGGGATGAGTTCAAGGCAGTTATTGTTGGTTAGGTGCAATTAAATGCAACGGGGTTTCTGGGCAATTCTGAGGTTCAGTTAAGGTTTGATAACTATGAATTTACAGAAAGCTAAGCCTTCTCCTAAAACCCTGAGGAGATCAATGAGGATGGGGAAAGTCCCTGAAGTGAATAAGGCAGAATAAGCTTAATTACATATCCAACAGATAACTTCATTACACGGGTAAGAAAATAACCATTCATCTAAGTACCTTTGAATACAATACACTGACTATCTACGTCATCAGTGGGACAATCAAAGGACCAAAAGAACTGAAATCATGTGGAACTTTACTTAGCAGGTTTGTCTTGGTAGGTACTGATACAGAAGTTCAGAAACTATTTGTATGTATTTTAGGACTAAGCAAAAGAGTAAATATTTTAATGCTATTGGAAATCAGGATTCTTGCCACAGGAGAAGGGAGATATAAGTTTGGAATAAGAGAGTAAGACTCCTGTGATGTTATACTGAAAACAGATGTGTCATTTTAAACTTATATCGAAAACAGAGGTGTTTAGTTTAAACTTTTCCACTGAAAGTGCCTAGAATCAAAGTACTATATGATACCAACTACACGACATTTGGGAAAAGGCAAAACTACGCAAACAGTAAAAGATCCATGGTTGCCAGAAGTTCGGATGAATGGAAGTGATGAATAGGAGGTACAGAGGATTTTTAGAACAGATTGTTCTATCGGATACTATAATGGTAGACACCTGTCAAAGCTCACAGACTATACAACACCAAGAGTGAACCCTAATGCAGACTATGGACTTGGGTGATAACGATGTGTCAGTGTAGGTTCATCCAATGTACCAAATGTACAATTCTAGTGTAGGATGTTGATGGGGGAGGCTGTGGGTATGTAGGGGCACGAGATACACAGGAACTCTGTGCTTTCTGCTCAATTCTGCTTGAACCTAAAACTGCTCTTAAAAACAGTGACTATTAAAAAAAAAAATTGAGGGTAAAGTGGGGACCTGATTAGGCACACTTCCTCCCAGGACCCTACTCTGAACAAGCTGGTCTGGCCCCAGCTCTACTCTATAGTCATTGAAGCACTTGTGGACCCTGCGATTGCATCATCTTCTTTCATAGGTACTTCCTATGTAAGTCTTCTCATCAGATAAATTAAAAGCAGAAAAGAGAATTGAGGAGTGACTGTGCCCAAAAGTGAAAAGTTCTTTTGTTCATCTTCCCCAATTTTCTGGACACTTCCACTGGATTCATTATATCTTGCCACTGGTTCTTTCTTTTTCCCAGGGAAAAGACATCATTTAAAAGTACCTGTGGAAGTCACCCAAGTGTTCTGCATCGATATAATCATCTAAGTTCAGGGTCAAGTCTGCCACTTGCTGTGTGCCATATTCCTAGAAAAATAAAAATAGAAAATGAGGGACTGGGATATTTCTGGGCTAATCAATAGGTGGGTTGGGTGAAAGCAACAATTAAGTATAGAACCTAAAGAATATATTTAAAAAAAAGAAAGAAAAAGAAATACATATATCCACAAAGATATATATATATAGTTATATAGTTAATAGTTATATATAGATATATATAAATTATTTATAATATATGAAAGACCCTCTTAACGCTTGGGGAATTCTCTGATTTAGGAATATTGCCTTTCCAAGGCAGAGACCAAAAATCTCACTTCCCAGGCTCCCTCACAGCTCAGGCACAGGAGTAATTAAGGTGTTAAATGGATGCATCAGCTTTGAGTTAGAGGCAAGCAACTGGAGAAGCAGGCCAGCAAGAGCCAGCTGTCTTGCTAACGAGGGTAGAGCAAGGCCGCAGGGGTCACAGTATCAATGGCTGAAGAGAAAGGGGCACCAGAGCAGCCAGTATCGGACAGTATCAGCCAGTACCTAATATCTGGCAAAGGTGGCAGCAGCAGTGGTTTCCACAGCATGATTTAAGACACGGCTCCTGGAAGCCCAGCTTTGAACCTCTTTCAATGAGCTAGCTTGGTTCTTTTTTTTTTTTTTAACGCTAGTCAAGTACAGAAGTGAAAAGGAGGGAAAGAAGAGAACAAGGAGTTCAATCTGTAACTGAGTGTGAACAATCAGGTGAGATAACTATATTCAAACCAGCCCATCCTGGTTCCTTTAATAATCACTTTCTGCTTAACCTAACCTGAAGGTATTGTTGTTTACAACCAAGAACTCTCTCTGATCTAAGATCTAAATGTTCATCAAAAGGGAAATGGATAAATTATGGTATTATGGAATACTACATAGTAGTTAAAATAAATAAGGTATATCTTTGTATATTCCCATTTCAAGACCTCCAAGACATAGTAAAAAGTAAGTGAAAGAAAGCAAGATGCAGTATAACACATCCAGCAAGCTGCTCTTTAGCCAAGTTAAAACTTAACCAAAAGAAAGTCACTGCCCTCCTAGTACTTATGGTCCATTGGCAGAATACAGATATTAAAGCAAAGCACAAATAATCACAAGCTGTGATAAGTACCAGGAAGGAAAATAAAATGATGGGAGAGGCATAATTTAGATTTTTCTGGCAGCTGGGGGTGGGTAGACAGAACTGAACTTTTTGAAGATGTAAAAATGAGAGGGTGTTAGCCAGGCTGAAGGAATGGCAGAGGGGGTGTGTGTCTGTGTGTGTGGTGGCCGGCAGTGGAGGGAAGAAGCCTTCCAGCACAGGAAACATAAAATGCAAAGGCTCCAAAACAGCAAAGAACTCAGCTTACTTAAGGAACCAAAGTAGCTCACTGGATCTATACTAAGTTATTTTCTCCTATTTTGTTACCTTTGGGTTCATCTTAATTTCCTTAACTATTTCCCTGTTGACAGAAAGTCCTTCCTTATTAATACCAGATAGTAAACACTTTTGTTCACTTTTCTATATTTTTAAAATTTTTTGTATTTAGGGTTCTCAACTGAGGATAAAGTTCCAGAAGTGGAATCATTGGGTAAAGCCTTCACAAACATTGATGAGTCTGGATCCATACTATTAAATGGATTCCAAAAAGGGCCATCCCAATCCCTCCTCTCAGCAGCAGACTCCTGCATGTCTCAGAAACTTACCAGCACATTGATGATCATGCTGTTCTCCACGGTGACGGCTTTCACAAGGAGCTTTCTGGACCCATCCTTAGACTCATACCGGAGGACATAGAGGTCTTTACTGTTGTTCCATCCAGCTGGCAGCAGTTCTGATTTCTTATCATTGGGATGTGGCTGAGAAGACACCAGGGATGAGAGGAGAAAGATCATATCCTCAGAACACAAAGCTGTAAGGACCCTACAGAAAATCTAATCCCACCCCTCACTTCACAGATGAGGACACAGACGTCAAGGGAAGTGACTTGTCTAAGATCATATAGCAAGTTAGAGGTTGAGAATCAAGATCTCTGGGTTTGTGTTCTACTGCTCTCTTCCTCCTATCTGGTGCCTTTGTGACACTGCACTGAAACCTGGAAAGAACCTGCAGCCTTTGTTTAATAATCATCTCCCCTTTATCCTACTACTGAGAATAAGGCAAATCATCTCAAAGGACATTGTACAATTCTAAATCAGTGTTTTTCCAAGTTTAGACCTTGGGCCATCTGCAGTAAGATCAGCAAGTCCTGCAGTAGTTCAACAAAAAGTATAGGCTGGGCGAGGTGTCTCACACCTATAATCCTAACACTCTGGGAGGCTGAGATGGGTGGATTGCCTGAGCTCACAAGTTCGAGACCAGCCTGAGCCAGAGCGAGACCTTGTATCTAAAAATAAATGGGTGTTGTGGCAGGTGCCTGCAGTCCCAGCTACTCCGGAGGCTAAGGCAAAGAATCGCTTGAGCCCAAGAGTTTGAGGTTGCTGTGAGCTATGACACCATGGTATGATCCCATGGCACTCTACTGAGGGTTACAAAGTAAGACTCTGTTTCAAAAAAAAATTATAAAGTTTTCACACATACACAAAATGTAGCATATCTATCAGACAAAAAAGAATTATACAATGGACACCAATGTAACTATTGCCAGCTTGAGAAACAGAACTTTGTTATTACTGTGAAAGCCGTGGGTAGCACACCCCACTTAATCTCCTTCCTTCCCCCTTAAGGGTAACCACTACTCTGTATTTTTAAAAATTTCTTTACTTTTCCTTAGAGTTGTATTACTATGTGTATATATGCAACCATAATAATGTACTGTTTCAAAGGTTTCTGAATTTTATATAAATGGTATCACTTCTGCCACTTGCCTTTTTTATTCGAAAACTGTTTTTTGAGATTCATCCATGTCAGTGTATGTAACTATGGTTGATTCACACTCAGAGTTACTGTGTTTCCCTGAAAATAAGACCTACCTTAAAAAGAAGCGCTAGCAGGATTTCTATGCATTTGTTAAATATAAGCCCTACCCTGACAATAAGACCCAGTGATGGGTGTGGCTATCTGCATAGCCACACCATGCATTTTGGAGCTGAGCAGTAAGTAAGACTGGAATGCCTTTTATCTACCACAACTCCTTTCTCCAAGCCCTTTGCACTTGTGCGGGTGCATGTAGTAACCACAGTCACAGGCATCCTATTGCTCACATGCAAACGGCTAGGGGCAAGGAGTTCACCCATCACTAGGGCCAGCCCCACCAACAAGGTTAGCTCCCCCTATCAGGTTCCAGAAGAATATGATTTAACTGTATTTGAATAAATGTAGATTGTTGTATTTAATAAAAATAAGACATCCCCTGAAAATAAGCCCTAGTGTGTCTTTTTGAGAAAAATAAATATAAGACAGTGTCTTATTTTTGGGGAAACATGGTATAAAGCCTTCCATTTTATGACTATGCTACAATTGACACAATCACTTGTTGTGACAAGGAGTGTTTCCAATTTATTTTGCTATCATAAATGATGTTGCTATGATTATACTCGTACATATCAGGTACACATGTAGATAAATATCTATAAAATATGTCTGGAGGAACGATGACAAGGTCAAGTTGTTTTCCAAAGAAGTACTAATTTATACTCCCATTGTTCCTCCTGTTATTGTTCCTCACAGTCAGCTACGTTGTTATTGCCCAACTTTTTAATGCTAGTCAACCTAGTGGGCATAAAATGAATCTTATTGTGACTTGTGATGTCTTCCTTTCTTTTCTTTTTTAATAATCTCAGGACTATCCTTTACACATTAAAGTTTGAGAAATAGTTCTTACTTCTATAAGAAAAATGAATGTAGTGATTTTTAGGTGGGAAAGACTTCTTAAACAAAATCCATAAAAGAAAAAAAATGCTGCCTTTGAAACTGTTCATAATTTCTCCAAGTCTGTAGACTTTATTTTTATTTTTTTAGAGATGGGGTCTTATTATATTGCTCAAGCTGGTCTTGAACTCCTGGCCTCAAGCAATCCTCCCACCTCAGCCTCCCAAGTAACTGAGACTATGGCTGTGAGCCACTGTGCCTGATGGTGAGACTGTTCATAATTTAAAGCTTTTATTGAACAATAGACATTATGAACAAAGTTAACAGGCAGCCACAGACTAGTAATATTTGCCATGGCTACAAATGAAAAGAATAACTTGCACACAAAGACCTAGAAAATGAACAATAAAAATTGAGGACACTCAAAACTGGTAAAAGATAAAAACAACAAAAAGAGTGGCAGTATGTAAAAGGTTATTCAACTTCACTAGCAATCAGAGCTGCACAGGTTGAAATGATGAGACACCAGATTACACCCATCTGACTGGTATTAGCCATTTTTGTATTTTTGGCCATATGTCTGTATGGGTGTGGAGAGAATGGGAACCTCCAGGCACTGCTGGTGAGCATGTAAACGCATAAAGCCCTGTTAGAGAGCAATCTGGTAGTATTTCGTACAATTAAGTTAGCTAATGCCCTATGACCCCAAATCCCTTACTCTTGGATAAAACCCTGAGCACAGATATACTGGGGATGTCAGAAAGGATCTTCATCATCACCACAGCTAAGGCAGCTAAAACAGGTTAAGTAAAACACAAAATATGCTCACAGTGGAATCCTATATAGCAGTCAGAAAGAATAAACTTGGTCTAAATGTAGCATTATATACGAAATAAAAGCATGATTTAAAGAAAAGATCAGAAAAAAAAGGAGGCTTTACAGCCCAGCACCATTTATGGAAAACTTTAGAAAGCCCACAGAAGAACTACATATTTTTTCATAGATGTATATTTGCATTGCTTAACAAGGGGCAGATGACAGGGAAGATCTGTATTCATGAGAATATGGTGGGAGACGACCAGAGATAAAGAACAATGGCGTAAGACAAAGGTCCAGCAAAGCAGGCCTTCACACACACCAAGGACTATGGGAGACTACGAACTGAGAATTGCTGGCCTCTTCTCTATGGTGATCCCTGGTGCTCAGGAATCCACTTTGGAAAGCAGTCCCAAATAAAATTCATGATGTCACAACTGACATGGTTTAAAAAACCTGGCTGGATGACAATAAAATTCACAGGCCTGAAGCAGAGAAATGAGAGTGATAAAAAACAAAAGTGAAACTAATGGAACCATTGCGTGAAATGGGAAAGAGAAACTATTCCCTCACCCTAAACTGGATAAATTTCCTGTAAATATGTTTAGTGTTACAGACTCAGTTTTACTTTGGAAGCCAGGAATTTAAGGATATGCCTTATCCTTGGTCTCTCAAAGGCCTTTTAATTTGTATTATATCCTCTATGTACAGCATTTAACTTACCAGAGTTCTCTCTTGGAATACAGATAATTTGATCTGCTCACCACCTCACCACCTTTGGCTTCCAAAGTAAGGGAAAATCCCTGAGGTCAGATGAGGCTGATATCTCTCAGTGCAGTGGAACTGATGTTCCCAAGAAGCAGAGGTGGGACTGAGAGAGATAAGCCCCAGCGATATCAGGGCCAAACATGGCATTCAACAGCCCTTCGGGCCCTGACATCAAATTATCAAGCCTCCCAGAAAGCTACAGTTGGAAAGTAGCCAAAGAACATGGCTGTTCTGTTCATCCTTCTGATGAAAAATCCAAGGCCTGAGAGGGGCTGAGAACTGCCCCAAGGTCACAGCATGGCTGGGTTTGGAATTCAAAACTCATGGATGCTCAGGCTATGGCTAGAGAAGATTTTTCCCAGCCAGGTCCACCAGACTGACATCAAGACAGTAAATATAACTGTCTTCTTGTGCAAAATCCTGGGGCCAGAAACATTCTTTAATGGCCATGAGTTCACCCCAAGCCTTCTGGGTTAAAATGCACCCACAGAAACACAAACTGATCATTTTAGACATTTCTCTTTCATCACAATCCCTAGATTTCCTATAACAAAACCCAAAATTTTCTAACTTATGTCTATGGCCATCTCTATCCTCTTGCCACCTACACCACTCCACACAGTGGTAAAGTTCTTATGAGGAGTGGTGCTGGTGTTAAGAAAGAAATATAAATTCAGGCTTGGTGCCTGTGGCTCAAGTGGCTAAGGTGCCAGCCACATACACCTAAGGTGGTGGGTTCGAATCCAGCCCGGGCCCGCCAAACAACAATGATGGCTGCAACCAAAAAATAGCCGGGTGTTGTGGCAGGCGCCTGTGGTCCCAGCTACTTGGGAGGTGGAGGCAGGAGACTCTTTTGAGCCCAGGAGTTGGAGGTTGCTGTGAGTTGTGATGCCATGGCACTCTACCCAGGGGAACAGCTTGAGGCTCTGTCTCCAAAAAAAAAAAAGAAAAGAAAAGAAATATAAATTCAAATCCTGGGTTCTCATTGAAATGAATGGCCACATTGCTCTTCTAATCAAGTTTGGCGTACACAATTCCCCTTTACCAGAAGACAAAAAGGACAAAACCAAACATAAAGCAGACAATCTACCTTTCTATTTAACTTCTGTATTATATAGTCAAGTGCACACTCTTTGGATCTTCCTCACCTTTTTATCACCCCCAGAAGGGTGCAAGGGGGACAGGAGATGGAAAGGCAACCCAAACACCTCTGAGCCTGGCAAACACTACTGGTCTCAGCTGAGTCTGCTGGCTCCAGACTAGAAAATTAAACCTTCTCTTAAATACACTAGCAGGAAAGAGGCCTATCCAAACAGCTTCTACTCTGAATGAAAGTAGACTCAGCAGAAGTGAGAGGATGACAAGTGCAACCTGAGTCCCAGGGGCATCTAAGGAGAAAAGGCAGAGAGAAAAAAATACACTACACTTTGGTTTGCAATCCAAATACTCATCCCCTCAGGAGGCATGCAAGATTTTGTCCTGAGGTGGACATAGAGACGTGCACAATGCATTCCAAAACTCCCATTCCCCAGGCTCCTTGGCCTCCCCAAAGATGTCTGGAACTAGCACCTGTTTTTGGTCTGCAGGGGCTGAACACATAGCACTATCAATGGTGTAGAATTAGGTGGACCCTTAGGAACTGGTCAAGAACCTTTGTGTTTTGAAAAAACCAGCATTAAGGAGATCATATTCTTTTTACACATCACCTGAAAATTTGGGGCCTCAAGTATATGGCAAGGGGATGAACCCGGCTGGAAGGGCACCAACCTATGTGAATTGATGCCCTTAAACCGTCAGGATGAGTGATGGGACAAGTAGTAGGAGCAGATCTGCAGTGCTGATATGTATTTGTGGAATGGCAAAAAGAGAACAGTGTCAGGCAGGTCCTCTAGAACAGGTTCCTGGTACTAGGGACAGAGGGGAAGGGATTCTGACAGCATGGCAGGTAGAAACAGCGAGCTGGGAGTATGCAAGGCAAGTGAAGTACACAAGGAGGGGCAGAGAGTAGGGCAGGCCTGTTTCATCTGAAGGAAAGAGCAAAAGGAAGGGGGAACTAAGCCTCGCTCCCTTTCCAACTCCACTGTTCCCAGCATCATCTCACACATCAGCCTCCTGGGAGAACTTCCTAGGAAGAGTTCAAATAAAATGACTGGGGCAAATGAAGGGTTGTTCAAGATTAGAAAGCCAGAGTGAGGCAAGTGCAGAGACACAAGATTTCTTTGGGGAGGTCTATGCACTGAGATAGGGGCCTGACACTTGTAAGTGGGGAAAGGGGGTTGTCTCTACCTTGTCCCATCATCTAAAATTCTGAAAGGCAAGGTAAGTGGAATAAAGTGCAGTGTCAATCAACACAAAGGCCGGAGACAGATGCATTTGGGAGGAAGAAACGGTTTCTGCTGGTGGGGAGGGGGCTGTGAGAAACACTAACTCTTCTTTTCCAGCCTTGCCTCTGATCTTAGAGACTATGTGAGGGATAAAGTGTATGTGTATCTGGAGGTGAGAATGGGGGTGCTGAATGTATACCGGGGGTCCCAGTGAAATATCTGAGGTCTGAAGAAAAAGAACCAGAACTCCATGGCAGTTCTTGTGTTCTGATTCCTGACATCCCCAAAGCTAAGCCGGGAGAAGAATGTTAATAAGACTCTGATGTACATCTGAGAAGCCAAAAAAGGATTAGAAGGATTGGGTGGGGTGTTGAAAACTGAAGCAGTTAGAAATGAGCGGAAGGTTAAAATCTCCTGCAAGATGCAAGAGATGGGTGGTCTGCTTCCCAGAGCTGGTCTTGGTTCTGAGTATGGGAGGACAGTGACACTGAGGGGCAAACATGAAGTACAGTGTGCCCAAGTGTGTGTATGTGGAGAGCATGGTTGAGAGGATATTTTGTCTAATGGTGCAGATGGGAAATGAAGGGGCAATAAGTGGGGAAGCCCAATTCTCTCAGGAGGCTGATGTGTATAATGTTGGAGGAGGGGTGGAGAGGGTTATAGGGAGGGTACAGGGAAGATGAGGGAATACGAGAGAAAAGAGTTACTAGGGTGGGTTGGACTAAGCAGTTCTGGGGTCCTGTGGGGATGATAAAGGTCCCTAGTTGTAAGAAGCAGAGCCTAGAGATGCAGGTGCAGGAAGAGCTGACCCTGTGGGACAGTTATGGGAAGAACATCTTTGACATTTACACTCAGGGCACATATGTGTAGGGAGTGATTGTTTCCCTGAATCTGAATTGAGGGTAACAGCGGTGAGTAGGCTGGCTCCTCAAGATGTGAAGGATGTGTGAGTTCTCTGGGCCCATGCTAAGGGGTGAAGAAAGGGTCCTAAACTGGGGCAGGGTTGGTCAACACTCACCTCCATACCCATGCTTGGATTCAGATGTGTGGTGAATTGAGTTAGTCCCTTCAACCTCAACCCAAGCGGAGTGGTAAAGGTTTAGAGGGGGTCAGGAGAATGAAGAAGGCTCTGGGGAGCTAAACCCCTGTCTCAGTGCCAAGTCCTCACAATCCTGGCCTAAGAAAACTGCCAGGCTGTGTTGAGACAAGTTTCTGTCCACGGGTTTACAAAGCATGTTGTGTCAGCTGTGCTGTGAGGAGCTCTGGGCTGGGCTGAGGTGGGGCAGTTGAGCATCCCCGATCTGCAAAGTATACCAGTGTTGTCCCGAGCCCCGTACTTGGGGAGGAGATAAAGGCACATGCTCTGGACCAGGCGTTCGGTCCTCCGGTTTGGGCAGAAGACAGCTTCCCCCCTTCCCAATGGCTGGCTCCGTGGCGTACCTGTTCACTGGCACCCAAGCAGTAGTAGCCGTGTGTCACCACTTCCCAGTGCAAGAAGCAGACGAGCGCGTCCTGCGGGCAGGTGATGGCCGGCGCTGCCGATGCGAACAGTACTTCCAGGCCCGCCATGAGTAGTGCCTGAGGCTCCTGCGTGCGAAGGAAGGGAGGGGTGAGGGCAGTGAGCCGGCTCAGCGCTCGGAATGGCTGTAACTCCGTTCCGCTCTTCCGTAGGCTCTGGCCCGGCCTACACCTGCAGCCAAAATGGAGACTCCCAGGGGCGGGAGGGGGGAGGGGGGCGCGGCCGCCGGAAGTAGCTCCGAGTGCCGGCGTAATTGTGCCAGGCACGCCGGGCTGGAAACGCGAGCGCAACGTTTAAAGGTTCCGCTAGGGAGCGCTCGCTGGGAGTGCGGCCTTTCAAAGCTGAACCCTGCATCTCCTGCACCGCTGCAAGCCGGGCGTTGCCAATTCCACGGGAGGTCACCTTGCTGTGAGCCGCAGAGTTCCCATCCGCAAAATGAGATACGAGACATCTATTCATCTATTATAGCAATTTGGATTGTTCTGCCTCTTGGCTACTGTGAATAATGCTGATGTGAACATGAGTGTGTCTGTCTGAGTCCCTGCTTTCAATTTTCTTGTGTACACACCTACAAGTAGAATTTCTGGGTCATATCATAATTTGATATTAAACTTTTGAGCATGTACTTGGGATTCTTGTGTTTTAAAAGTTGCCCAGTTTTGGCCAGGCATGGTGGCTCACGCCTGTAATCCCAATACCTCATATCTCATTTTGCAGATGGGATATGGGGAAGAGGCCAGGAAATATGCAGGTAGTATCCATGATTTATGTGCCTCGTTTTACAGATGAGGAAACCCAGGTACAGAGGGATAATTTGACCAAGATGACATAGCCGGAGAGTGGTGGAGAGGGTATTGAAAGTTGGCAGATTGGCTCCTAGTATAACATTCATTAAGTGCTGATTGTATGCCAAAACCTTTATATCACCCTTTAAATAACTCGATAAAGCATGTTCTGTTTTCATCCCCATTTTGCAGATGACAAAAAGGCTTATAGAGTTGAAGCCACTTATCCAAGAAGACACAATTGCTGACGCACTACCAAATTTCAATCATTTATTTCCCTCCCACTTTATGATCTTTACCACCTATAATTTCTTCAACACATTTCTCGAAATCCAATTACTGTTTTTAACTCAAATAAATTTAGTTTTTCTGTCCCAGTCAGCCCACTGGTCCAAGCCCACTGGCATCTCTCCCTTGGATGTCTGACAGCATCTGAACTGCTCCACTCCATCTCAGTCTCCCTACAGACCCAGGGAGATTCTTTAGGACACTAGTCAGACTGTGTCCCTCTGCTCAAAACCTAGTAGGGTTCCCATCATGCTCAATGGAAAAGTAAAGTCCTCCCTGCAGTCTGCAGGAACCCTTCACCCCAGCACCCCCACCAGTCCAGTACCTGACTGACAACGGCTTTCAAATTAATCTGAGGGTACAATTTCTAGGTTACATTGTTCTCACTTGACAACATCTTTTTCAACTGCCCCTGCACCCCCTAGCTGTAGGGACCTTGGCTCCCCTTTTCTCTCACATCCACATCTGATTCAACAGCGAATCTAGTTGGCTCTCCTTTCAAAAGGTATTCTGAATCTGACCACTTCCCACCATCTGCTCTGATCTTCCAGCATCTCACACTTACACTGTTGCTTTAGCTTCCTAACCAGTCTCTGTCATCACATGTTCTGTTCTCCAGGCCTGTGCATTCCTATTTCTGGAATGCTCTTTTCCCACATATTTTTGTGGTTTACTTCTTCATGTCAAATGGCTCCTTCCCTCACTTCCTAGCAGCCCCAACAGAGAGCTTCCCTGACCATCCCATCCAAAATAACCTCCTCCCTTTAACCTCCTACTCTGATTATTTTTGTGCAAACCATTAATCACAACTATAATAAGTATTTATTTGTGTGCTTGTTTATTTAATGATTGTCTTCCCACAAGACTGTGACAAAGGAGCAAGGCTCATATGTATCTTAAACACAGAGGTACTTGATTGCTTTCTGGGCTTAATACATAGTTATTGAAAGAAAGGATGAATGCATACTGGATGAATGAATTCCTGGCTTCGGGACCACCCAGTTGAACCAGTCTCACTCCTTTACAGTCCACTACTCACTTGGTTAGCTGGCCCTGTGCCTCCCCAAATTCTTTTCTTTTCTTTTTTTTTAAAACAGAGTCTCACTCTGTCACCATTGGCAGAGTGCACTGGCATCATAGCTTACAGCAACCTCAAACTCTTAATCCTCTTACCTCAGCCTCCCAAGAAGCTGTGACTACTGGCATCTGCCACAATGCTCAGCTAGTTTTATTTATTTTTATTTTTGAGACAGAGTCTCACTATGTTGCCATTGGTAGGGTGCCATGGTGTCACAGCTTGCAGCAACCTCAAACTCTTGGGCTTAAGCTATTCTCTTGCCTTAGCCTGCCTATCTAGGACTACAGGCACCTGCCACAACACCTGGCTATTTTTTGTTGCAGTTGTCATTTTTGGTTAGCTGGCCTGGGCCAGGTTCGAACCTGACTCCCTCAGTATATGCGACTGGCACCATAACCACTGTGCTAATAGATACTGAGCCGCCCAGGTAGTTTTAGAGATGTGGTCTCACTTTTACTCAGGCTGGTCTCAAACTCCTCAAGGCTGGTGCTCAAGCAATCCTCCCCACCCACCTTGGACTCCCAGAGTGCTAGGATTACAAGCATGAGGTACCATACCCGGCCCCAAATTCTTTATTCCTAGGGCTTTCCTGGGGTACCCAGATTCCTGAACCTTTTTTACAGAGATTCTGGGTGAGCAGGTCTGAGGTAGAGTTGCCAGCATATTGACCACATTCTGGGTGATGCTAACATTGGTGGCTGCAGAACCCCTCTGAGACGTACTGCCTATGGCACACAGCTATTTGCCCTTTCCACCGAGAAGCGCTGCACTTTCAGGCTTCCCTGCTTTTGCTTGCTCTTTCTTTTCTGCTTGTAATATCCTACCCAGTCATGGAAAGTTCCATAGATTCATTCATTCCACCAATCTCCATAGGCAGGACTGACATGGACAGTGGTGCAGGCTGTGCATTACACAAAGCTGCCTACCCAGTGGCAGCCCCATTCCTAAGTACCTACTTTGAGCCAGATCCCCTATTGCTCTGGAGCTCACTGTCTGGTGGTTAAAAAAAAGTGTATGTGAAGAGAGAGAGAAATAAGCTTGTATAAGAACTGCCATGATAGAGGGGTACTCAGAGGTCTGTGCAAGTCCAGAGAAAGCATCTGACTCAGACTGGAGCTCAAGAATGGCTTCTTGGAGGAAAATATGACTGATTTCACAGAACATTAAAGGAAGATTGGGCATGGATTAGGGAACAAAGGTGTTCCAGTGAAAGGGAACAACATGTACAAAGGCATGGAGGTGCGAAATGCAGCTAGTTCTGTGTGATTAGATGGTCAGTGTTGCCTCCAAAGTGAGGCTTTCCCTCATGTCTTTTGCCTATAATTAATTACTCTTCCTCAGTGTACCTGGCATCAGAAGGGTGCCAAAGGTGGGCATTGGACAGCGAGAGCTATGGGCTTCAGTTTTATAGACAATACAACCCTTCCTTGTGTCCACCAAGGTAGACAGCACCCTCACCCACACCCCTTGGATCAACATAGCTTTGCATACAATTGGTTGTAGCTTGTGTGTCATACAATTCTCCTTCCCAGTTCTACACCATCATCCCTGTCTTAAAGTGGATTCCCTCAGAAGACAAGGGCAAGACAGGATTTGAATGGTTTATTTGGGAGCTGATTCCAGGATATGGGGTGGGTGAGTGGAGAACTGAGACAAGGGGAGACAGGCAGTAGAGGGAGTGTGATCAAGCCATTTACCTCTGTGGGCAACTGGAGCTCGGTCTTGCTAGGGAGCTCAGGGAGGCAGTGTAAGACATGTCTTAGAGCTGAAGGTATCTGCCACGGATTGAGAGCTTCTTCTGAGGTCATGAAAGGCCCTCAGGCAGAGAGTTGCAGAATTTAGAGAAAGCAGTCTTTGGTGCTTAGAGGTGACTGCTGAGCAGGGGTAGGAGGTATCGTAGTTGAGTCTGTTATGGCCCTCAAACCCCTAACTAAGGGTGAGCCATGTCTTAGAAAGTGTGTGGCTCAGCAGCCAGTATGGAATAGGCATTAGTATCTATGTATTGAAAGAATGAAGGAAGCTCTGTCTCCTGCCCTCATGGCCAGAACTATGTTTCATCTGCCCTGATCTCCAGGGTCCTCCAGGGAAGGGGAAAAAATAGGAGCATCCCATGGGGCTAGAGTTTGTACATGTCTTGCACCTGGTCCATCCAGCACTTTCTGTGGACTTACCTACATCAGCAAGAGTCCCAGTCTGCCCTGTGAGGCCTGTGAGTGGCCGAGAAGGGAAGCAGGTGACAAGTGCTTCCCCAATTTGGCCCCCACTACCTGGGGAGAACAGAGCCCATACCAGAGATGAGGGCCCAGGATGTTAGAAAGAACTTGGCAGGTGGCTGCAGCCACCAGTTCCTGGTTGCCTAGTGACAGGAATGTGGGCATTCCAAACTCCCTGTCTCCCTGGAAACAATGAAGAAGTGAGCTGAGGGCTGTGCTTAGATGAGCATTGAGGTGGAATCATTCACCACTGTAATTCTTCTTTGGCCTAGCATCAATCCAACCACACCACCTTCTCCAGGAAGCCCTCCGTGGTTAATATAGCTCTTTGCTTCTACTAAGTAGCTAACTGGTACCCAACACTTCCCATTCTCTTTGTCAGTGGGGTACCCAATATACTTGATACCCAGAGCAGATCTTTTTTTCTGAAATGCATTATCATTTTAATGTAATACTATTAGTTTTTATTGTGGTAAAATACACAGAAAATTTATTTTTTAATCATTTTAAATGTATAGTTCAGTGATATTAAGTACATTTATGCTCTTATGTAACCATCACCAACATGCACCTCTAGAACTCTTTTCATCTTGCAAAAGTGAAACTACCCATCAAACACCAAATCCCCATTTCTTCCTCCCTTTAGCCCCAGGTAACCACCATTCTACTTCTGTGTCTATGAATTTGGCTACTCTGGGTATTTCATATAAGTGGAATTATACAATGTAATATGTGTCTTTTGTGACTAGCTTATTTCTCTTAGCACAGTGGTTCTCAACCTTCCCAATGCTGCAGCCCTTCAATACAGTTCCTGTGGGTCTCGACCCACAGGTTGAGAACTGCTGTCTTAGCATAATTTTCTGTACTTTCATCCATGTTGTAGCAAATGACCAGATCCCCCTGCTTCTTAATGCTGAATAGTATTCCATTGTGTGTATCCACTGAAATTTTGGTTATTTATTCATTCATCCATGGACACTTGAGTTCTTCCACCTTCTGGCTATTGTGAATTATGCTGCTATGGGTGTACAAATCTTTAAGACCCTGCTTTCAATTCTTTGGGGGTATATACTTCAAAATAGCATTGCTGAATCTCATGGTAATTCTATTTTTAATTTTTTTAAGAACCACCATACTGTTTTCCACAAGAGCTGCACAATTTCACATTCCCATCAATAATGTACAAGTTTTGCAATTTCTTTACATTCTCAGGAACGCTAGTTATTTTCTGGATTTCTTCTTTTATAGCGGCCATCCTATTGGTTATGAAGTGGTATCTCATTATAGTTTTGACTGGCTTTTCCTAGTAATTACTGAGGTTGAGCATCTCATCATGTACTTATTGGCCACTTGGACATCTCTTTTGAGAAATGTCTATTCAAGGTCTTTGCCCGTTTTTGAATTTGTTTGTTTGATTTTTTTGGTTGTTGAAGGTTAAAAGTTATCTATATCACAACTTGTATATTCTGTATATTATTTATTTGTTATTTATTTATCAGATGTATGATTTGCAAATATTTTCTCCCTTTCTGTGGATTGCCTTTGTACTCTGTTGATAGTATGTTTTAATAGGCAAAAGCTTTTAATTTTTATAATGTCCAATTTACATATGCTTTGTTGCCTATGCCCTGATGTTATATGCAAGAAATCACTGCCAGACCCAGTGTTGTGAGGCATTTTCCTGTGTCTTCTTCTAAAAGTTTGATAGCTTTAGGTCTTACATTTAGGTCTTTGATCCATTTTGAGTTAATTTTTTTTTTTTTTTTGAGACAGTGCCTCAAGCTGTCCCCCTGGGTAGAGTGCCGTGGCATTACAGCTCACAGCAACCTCCAACTCCTGGGCTCAAGCGAGTCTCCTGCCTCCGCCTCCCAAGCAGCTGGGACCACAGGCGCCCGCCACAATGCCCGGCTATTTTTGGTTGCAGCCATCATTGTTGTTTGGCGGGTCCAGGCTGGGGATTCGAACCCGCCACCTTAGGTGTACGTGGCTGGCGCCTTAGCCGGTTGAGCTATAGGCACCGAGCCGAGTTAATTTTTATGTATGGTGTAAGGTAAAGATGGAACTTCATTCTTTTGCATGTGGATATCCAGTTTTCCCAGCACTGTTTGTTAAAAAGACTATCCTTTCCCAACTGACTATTCTTGGCATCACTGTCAATAATCATTTAACCATACATGTGAGGTTTATTTCTGGCTCTTTATTCTCCTCCATTGATCTATATGTCTGTCTTTAAGCCAGGATCACACATTTTGATTATTACAGCCTTGTAGTGAGTTTTGAAATCAGAAAATGTGAATCCACAATGGAACAGATAACTTTTTAGCATCCCCCATCTATGTAACAAAGTTATTTTCAGTAATAAGCACATGTGATCAGTGAAAGATATCATTTTCCTGATTAATTCTTTGCTCATGAAAGTATAACATATACATTTTATAACTCCCTTCTTAATGTATATAAATCTATGAGTTTTGACAAATGCACATAGTCCTATAACCGCCATGACCTCTGGGTATTTCTAGAACTAAGAGAATTTTAAAAAATCATCTTTATAGAGGGTTTCCTTACATATAACAAAATAATCCATTTCAATTACACTTTAGGAGTTTTGACAAATGTCTAAGTCCATGTAACCACCATGACCAAGATACAATTCATTTACACTGCTCAAAAAAAATTTCCTCATTGCAGTAAATCTTTCAAAGCTCTCCCCAGGTAATCACTGATTTGTTCTTTGTCTTCATAGGTTAATTTTGCCTCTCTTAAAATTTCATTTAAGTGAAATGTATATGTTAGTTTGGGCTCTGGAAAGCATATGTTAAGAGGGAGTTAGAAATTTATCTGTGGATAAAGCTCACAAAAGACAAAGGAGAACGGGAACACAAGTATGTGAGAAGAACCTTGAAGCCCGTACACAGGTCTGGCACCTATGAAAGAAAAGAGGGAAAGAACTAGGACTGGACAGGAAGAGCTTCAGGCTTCAGTGAGTCCTGAGAGGGTCTCAGCCAGCTGGGCTAGGAATTCCAGCACCAAGATTTCCCAGAGTCCTGTGTTGGGCTGAAATGGCCAGCCCTTGGTACTCATTCCATGCCCAGTGGGCTGCCCGTGAAGAGCGTGGCTTCAGCATTGTCCCAGTGGTGCTACAGCTGAAGGCTGTTAGCAAGCTGCACTCCTCACAGCTGGTTGGCAACTTATTTTCTTGAAGGGAGTTCAGCTCCCCTCCTTGGCTGACATAAAATGCGTCTTCCTTCATTCCTGGCTTTTCTCACTCGTCATCATGTCCATGTTGTATCAGTCCCTTCCTTTTTATTTCTGAGTAATGGATGTGCTACGCTTCATCCTTTCCCTTATTGTTATTCATTTGGGTTGTTTCTAGTTTGGGGCGATTATGAATTACACTACTGTAAACATAACATGTATAGGTCTTGGTGTGACCATATGTTTTTATGAGTCTTGGATAAATTTATAGGAGTGGAATTGCTGGATCATAGGGTGAAATGTTTGTTTGTAGGAAACTGCCAAATGTATTTCCAAAGTGCCATTTTATACTTCTACCAACAATGAATGAGAGCCCTCATTTCTCACATCCCGCAGAAAAGAATTGAGAATTAAAAATGTGGCGCTTATTACGCGAGTGGATGTATTATAATGTAAAGATTAGGGAATGCCACCACCAGCTTTCAGAGATTCTGGAAGGTGCGGGAACTGCAGGAAACCACCAGGAATGGTGCCTCCTGTCAGAGGCTGCTGCCAGACTGAATCCTGAAACTCCAAATTCTGCCTCTATTGTTGGAGAAGCAATTATGTGCCTCTGCATCTGCCTCCCGGCAGCTGGATCTAACTCAGAATCCTGCTGGAAAAGATTTCTGGAAAGCATTTCTGAAAAATGCGATTTTTAGGCTTCAGGCCCCTGAAATACTGGGGAGAGGCACAAAAGGTGTGTGTATGCTACGGCTTTAATGGGCCAGTTGCCCGGTGTGTATTAACTCATTTAATTCCTACAACAACCCTCTAAGGTAGAAACTATTATGACTGTTTATTTAAAAAATGAGAAACGTAAGGTAAGGTACAGAGATGTTGCACAACTGTCCCTAAGCAGCAGAGTTAGAGTCTAAAGCCTACACACCACATCCCTACAGTGTGGGGGCTCCCACAGCTTCACCAAGAGCTTGCAGGATACTAAGCACTGAGTTCTGAGGTCTACACAGGAAAACCTTGAGTGATGACGAAGGACCATTTTGTAGGCCTTGGCTGGAAGAAAGAAAGGCTTGCCCTTGGGAAAAGCCCCCCTCCTCCCCTGGTCTAGGCAGAGGAAGTCCTTCCAACCACAGAGACACATGGAGGGTCCACATGGAGACAACAGAAGCCACAAGAGGGCGCCTGGGCCCACCCAAATGCCCACAGAGGATAGCCACTCAGGGCAAGGTATACATCTCCTTTAACCTAACTCTTTTCACCAGGGGATTCAGGGGAGCTATAGACTGGAACCCCCTCGCAGGCTCTGTCCACCCTGCAGTCAGTCTTCATGCCTGGAAATACCTGCTTTTAGCTCTGAGCGTTACTGACTTCAGGTAGAGTTAGTCCTTGGAGAACCCAAGTCCCAGGAGACACAGACAGTCTGTTTCCAAGGCCACTCTATTTCTGCATCCCTGGCTTCCCTCAACAAACATCCTTGTCTCCATCCCTTCAAAAAATTGGTCCTAATCCTTTCCTCAGCCCCCACCCCACCCACATCCAGCATCCGCCCCAAGTCTCATCAGGCACTTGCCTACATTGGTCAGGCAGGTGGAGTGGGTAACCAGCCTAACCTTGAAAGGACAAAAGCTTTGCCTAATGCTCCTCAGATGAGAACATCAGCTTCTTGAGCATAGGGATTTGTGTCTGTCTCGTTCACTGCTGTACCTCTGGAACCTAGGACAATGCCTGGCAGACACAGTAGGTGTTTGATAAATATTTGTTGAATGAATGAATAAATTAACAGATGTACAGTGTGGGCAAGGGCAAGTATTGAGGTCTCAGAGTCATGAAAGCTGGGTTCACCTCTCAGGCTCCTTGCTTACTTACTGTGCAACTTTGGGCAAACAACTTACCAAATTGTCAAATAGGGATTATGGTGACCACCGCCCCAGGGCTGTTGGGAGGCTTCCTGGAGATGATGTCGTAAAGTGTATCCCACAGTGCCTGGCTCATGGCAAGGGCTCCTAAGTGGTGGCTCGTTATTTTGAGATGATGAAGCCTGGGAAAGCAGTATCTATTTATTGAGGATTTAGCATGTATCTGGCACTTGGCTCACATTAGCTAATTCAGTTTTCTTAACAACTTTTACAAGAGGTTAAGTAGCTCTGAGAAATTAAGAAACTTTCCCAGGGTCACACCACTGAGAAGAACAAACTCTGGTTTAAGTCCAGGTCTTAAAGCCGGCAACATGCAAGCTCTCAGACTTCCTGGGTGCCAGTTCCGGCTCCTTCACTTACAAGCAGTATGACCCTGGGCACATATTTCTTTTTTCTTTTTTTTTTTTTTTTGAGACAGAGCCTCAAGCTGTCCCCCTGGGTAGAGTACTGTGGCATCACAGCTCACAGCAACCTCCAACTACTGGTCTGAAGTGAGTCTCCTGCCTCAGCCTCCCAAGTAGCTGGGACCACAGGCGCCCGCCACAGCACCTAGCTATTTTTTGGTTGCAGCCATCATTGTTGTTTGGTGAGCCTGGATTGGATTCGAACCCACCACCTTAGGTGTATGTGGCTGGCACCTTAGCCACTTGAGCCACAGGCACCAAGCCCTGGGCACATTTTTCAAGAAAGAGATCTAGGAAGGGACAGAAGGGGGTCACCACCTCAGTTGGACCGTTTCTTGGGGTTTTGAAGGTCAAAGACTCCATCAACTGTGCTGTTGCAGTCTGACTCCTTGGAAACTGAGCAACCTGCCAAGGCCTCTAGAACCTACTTCTTCATCACAGAATCACCTGGCTGTCAACAAGCACCAGACTTTTTCCAAATGTGTTCTTGTTACTCTACCTGCAAGGAATTCACAGTTAGGTTGGCAGAACACACACACACATGCACATGCCTTAGCTGCATTACTTTGGGCAAGTTGATTTGCCTCTGTGAGTCTTAATTTGCTCACTTGTAAGCCAAAAGGTGACAACACCATGTATGTGGGTTATGTAGAGAATCCACGTGGAAAGGCTGAATCCTGAGCGCTGGAGATGAGCAAAGAGGAGTGGGAAGATTGGTTTCCAGGAGTACTACTATAAGAATCAGGCATGGATTTCTGAGGCTCTGCTAATAATTTTCCCAAAAAGGTTAAAATCATAGTTCTGATATAGCTATGAAAAATGAACAAATAAAATAAAGATTTGATTTTACTTGTTAAACAATGACAGAACAAGACGACTGCTATTTCAAAGGAAAAGTCAAGAAATGCACCTTTATATGGAGTAAAAGAGCTGAATTATAAATGGAGGCAGAGCTAGTTTTTCCACAAAGGGGAGGGAAGTCAATTTTATGAAACAAGACAGCATTTGTGTGTCAATCAGTTGCCTATGTTGAGGTGAAGAGAAAACTTTCCCTTGGCCTTCAAAAGTTTCACTGAAAAATCAACTCACAAAAGGCAGACTAATAAGAGAGAAGGCATACAAAGTTATTACTGGCCAGGTGTGGTGGCTCAAGCCTGTAATCCCAACACTTTGGGAGGCTGAGGCAGGTGGATCACCCGAGCTCTGGAGTTTAAGACCAGCCTGATCAAGAGCGAGACCCTCTCTCTACTAAAAATAGAAAAACCAGCCAAGCATTGTAGCAGGTGCCTGTAGTCCCAGCTACTCAGGAGGTTGAGGCAAGAGGATCACTCAAACCAGGAGTTTGAGGTTGCTGTGAGCTGTGATGATGCCCCGGCATTCTACCCAGGGTGACAAAGTGAGACTGTGTCTCAAAAGAAAAAAAAAAGTTCTTACTGCTGAGTACACAAGAGCCTTCAGGATGAAGATCCAAAGCCAAAGTTATGGGGGAAATTGTCCATTGTTACGCTCAGGTTCAACAAAGTATGGACAGCTGTGTTAGAAATATAAATGGACAAAGAGGGTATAATCTATGCTAATGGTCTGAGTGGGGAAACCCCACAAAAAATTTCTCTAGATTCTTCTTGGCCTCTCTGAATGTGCATTCCCTCCTTCGGGATATGGGGCAGGACTCTCTCTGGAATGGGGGTCTTGTGACCTACAAATAGTAGGTCTGATAAATTTCTTTATGGTCAGTTTTTTTTTACACAGAAATGTAGAGGGAAAGTTAAGTTACTATTTTTAGGTTTAGGTTTTGTGGTTGGCTTTGGGGAAAGAGGGTTTTGGTTTTTATAACTTGCCTTGGGAAAGAGGGACTCCAGTTTTTAAGGTTTGCTTCTGGGGAGAATGGGACTGAGAGGAGGGTAGGATAAGGTCAAAAAACAAACAAATAAATAAAAAAAAAAACACTTCTGCTTCTGAGGTCTTCATTTGGGGGTATTGTTTTCTGAGTTCCAATAACTCCAACTTGCAAAGAGGTGTAAAGTAGCTCACAGTGAACAAGGCTAGAATCACACAGGCCCAGGAAGGGTGAGGTGTAGTTTTCTCTATATCCTCTTTTGGCCTGGAGATTCCAGCCTTCTTAACTAGCACTTTTCAATTTTTCTGGCTTTCAGTTTCCTCATCTGTAAAATGAGGTTATTGCCTCCTGGTTGCTGTGAAGATGAAACAGGCTGGTAGAGTGCTTAGAATGGGGCTTACAGATAACAAATTATTATCTCCAGAACTATTCCTACTAGGAGCCAGCACAGGCTGAGTGACAATGTGGGTCAGCCACCTTGTTGGTCTTGCTTATGTGAGTTGCCCATTTCCTCCTCTTCACAGCCCAATAGAAGAGAAACAATCATAACCTTTAGTTAGGGAACTGAGGCTTACAAAAGAGGTCAGCACAAACTGGTTTAAAACCCAGGTCTGTTTAGTCTCACGATCCATGTTATTTTGTTGAAGGCCTGTGTGACCCTGGCAGGTTTACTTTCCTGAGTAGGTCTGGGTCTGCCCATCTGAGGATCCAGCTGGCCTCCCGAGTGACATCTCCGTTCCCTCCACTTGGTGGGGCTCTGCACAGCTGCCTCGCTGGGAACCTCTGGGACCGGCCTGGCAGTCTGGTGGCAGAGGCGTGGTAGGTCACGGCAACTGGCTGGCAGGGACCTGGCAAAGATGAGGTCCAGCTCCAGCACGCAAACCATAGCCTATCCAGAACCTCCATAGTTTCCACCTTGCTCACACAGCCTAGTGGAAAGGGCTGGCTCCAGATGGACTTTAACAAGATAAAAGGACAAGATACTTTTCAATTATTTGGTCAAACCCCAAGTTGGCCAGGATGGGAAGGATGGGGCAGAAGCCAGCTTCATCTAAATCAGTATTTCCCTGCCTTGTCTGTGGCCCAGCTTTCATCCTGCACACAGCTGTCACCTAAGAGTATCCTGTGCCAACTGCAGAAGCAGGCAGGTTGTCTTACTTTGGGTCAATGCCAAGTTCTCAGTGACGTCAAAGGAGGAATCCTTGTCTTCAGAGGTTCAGCTGTCAAGTGTTCACAAGTGTACACAAATGTGTAGGGATACTTGGTTTGCAAAGGAAGCGAACTCAAACAGGTTTGGGCAAAAAAGCAATTTATTGGCTTATGTAACAAAATTGTCCTAAGAAAAAAGGTGAAGTGGGGACAGGAAAGTGGGGTTAGGAGTGAGACATTGTCCTAGGGAGGCCTAGGGAGACCAGGGACAGCCTCACTGAAAAGGAATGCTTGAATGAAGACTTAAAGGATGTGAGACAGTGAGCAAAGTGATATCTCGGGCAGCTGGAACAGCAAGTGCAAAGGCCCTGAGGCAGGACTGATCCTGGTGTGTGTTCTGAGAACCCAGGGAGGGAGGTGAGGGGTGAGAGATGAGGTCAGAGGGATAACAAAATATAGGTAAGTCCTTGTAGATCAAGGAAAATAATTGGAAAAAAAATAAAGAAAAAATTTTTGAAATCACCTAGGCTAGAGAGTAGTGGCATCATCATAGCTTACTACAACCTCAAATTCCTGGGGTCAAGCCAGTCACCTGTCTTAGTCTCCCAAGTAACTGGGACTACAGGAATATGCCATGATGCCCGACTAATTTTTTTTTTTTCATAGAGACAGAGTCTTGCTATGATGCCCAGGCTTATCTCAAACTCCTGGTCTCGAGAGATCCTCCTGCTTGGGTCTCCCAAAGTACTGGGATTACAGGCATGAGCCACCATATCCAGGCAACGGTGTTCTTTAAAATTTGTTTCTAGGATACACACACACACACACACACACACACACACACACGAATCAAATTGAAATTTTGGAGTTAAAAAACACAATAGCTAAAATAAAAAATTCAATAGAGTGGCCTAATACCAAATTGAAGCAGGCAAAAAAAAAAAAAAAAGCAAACTTGAAGTTAGATCAGTTGAGATTACCCTCTAAAGCAGTGGTTCTCAACCTTCCTAATGCCATGAGCCTTTAATACAGTTCCTATGAGTCATGACCCACAGGTTGAGAACCACTGCTCTAAAGAATAGAAAAACAAACAAACAAACATAAACAGACCATCAAAGGCCTGTGAGACATCACCAAACGTAACATCATACATCTAACAGGAATTCCAGAAGGAAAGAAGAGAGAGAAAGGGAATATTTATAGAAATAATTTGATGAAAAATGCTAATCTACACATTCAAGCAGCTCAACAAAATCTAGGGTAAACTCAGAGATCCACATCTGGACACATGATAATCAAACTTTAAAGTCAAAGGCAAGGAGAGAATCTAGAAGGCAGCCAAAAAGAAAAAAATCGCTCATCAGGTACAAGGGATTCTCATTGATATTAACAGCTGAGTGGAATGAGAATTCAAAGCACTGAAAGAAAAAGACTGTCAGGAATTCTATCCTTATAGGCACAGTGGCTCACACTTGTAATCCCAGCTACTTGGGAGGCTGACATAAGGGGATCTCTTGAAACCACTAGTTTAAGACCAGCCTGGGCAACATCATGAAACCTCATCTCTTAAAAAATGAAAAAAAAAATAGCTGGGCATGGTGGCACATGCCTTTAGTCCCAGCTACTTGGAAAGCTGAGGCAAGAGGATCACTTGAGCCTGAGGATTCAAGGCTGCTGTAAGCTGTGATCATACCACTGTACTCCAGCTTGGGTGACAGGGTGAAACTCCATCTCAAGAAACAAAACAAAACCCACCACCACCAACAAAAATTCTATATCTAGTGAAGCTATCCTTAAAAAATGGAAAATAAGGCTGGGTAAGGTGCTTACGCCTATAATCCCAGCACTCTAAGAGGCCGAAGTAGGTGGATTGCCTGAGATCAGGAGTTGGAGACCAGCCTGAGCAAGAGCAAGACCCTGTCCCTAAAAAACAAAAATAAATAAAAATACCTGAAAGTTGTGGCAGGTGTCTGTAGTCCCAGCTACTTGGAGGCTGAGGCAAGGTTGCTGTGAACTATGATGCCACATCACTCTACCAAGGGCAACAAAGTGAGACTCTGTCTCAATAAAAAAAAGAAAGAAAGAAAAATAAGCCATTCCCAAATAAAAAAGAAGAAAAATTGTTATTTTAACAAAGCTGCCTTTTAAAAAATACTAAAGAGAATTCTTTTTTTTGTTTGTTTGTTTTTTGTTTTGAGACAGTCTTACTATCTTGCCCTTGGTAGAGTGCCATGGTGTCTCAGCTCACAGCAACCTCAAACTCCTGGGCTTCAGCAATTCTCTTGTCTCAGCCTCCCAAGTAGCTGAGACTACAGGCTTCCACCACAACGCCCAGCTATTTTTTGGTTGCAGCTGTCATTGTTGTTTGGCAGGCCCAGGCGGGGTTCGAACCTGCCAGCTCCTGTGTATGTGGTTGGCGCTCTAGCCACTGAGCTATAGGTGCCAAGCCACTAAAGAGAAATCTTTAGCCTGAAATGAAAGGATCATAGACAATAAGAAATCCATAAGAAAAAAAAAGAACCCCAGTAAAGGTACACAGTGTAAATATATATAGTATAAATATATTTTTGTTTATAAATATTTTCCTCTTATCTGATTTAAAAGATGACTGTGTAAGGAAATGATTATAAATCTGTGTTGATGGCCATCCAGTCTATAAAAGTATAATTTGTATGACAATAACACAAAGGAAATAAAAGCCATCCTGGCTGGAAAGGAAGACGTAAACCTATTGCTGTATGTAGTTGACATGCTCATGATGTCATAGAAAATCCTGAGAATTTCACAGAACAAGCTAGTAGAGCTGACAAAGTGGGTCAGCAAGGTTGCGGGATATAAGATCAATATGAAAAAAATCAATTATATTTCTATGCATCAGCGATGTGCAGTCCAAAAATGAAATAAGGAAAATAATTCCTTATATTATAGCATCAAAAAGAATAAAATGCTTAGAATAAATTTAACAGAAGAATTAGAAATGCAAATCAAAATCACAAAGAGAGGGCGGCACCTGTGGCTCAGTGGGTAATGGTGCCAGCCCTATATACCAAGGGTGGCAGGTTCAAACCTGGCCCCAGCCAAACTGCAACAAAAATATAGCCAGGCGTTGTGGCGGGCACCTGTAGTCTCAGCTGCTTGGGAGGCTTCAGTGTACACTGAAAACTGCCAGACATCATTAAAAGAAATTAAAATTTCTTTTTCTCTTAAGAATTTTTTTATTAAAACATAACTGTTTACATTAATATATTTATGGGGTAAATGTGCTGATTTTATATACAATTTGGAATGCTTATATCAAACTGGTTAACATAGCCTTCACCTCACTTACTTAATTATGGTGTTGAGACATTTATACTGTACTCTTAATAGATTTGACATGTACTCTTGCAATATGCACCATAAGTGAGGTTCCCCAGATTACCCTCCTTGCACCCGGCCTGCCCTCTCCCCTCCCCTCATCCTCCTCTTCTCTCCTTCATCCTGGACTATAGTTGAGTTTTATCTTTCATATGAAAGTGTGAGTGATTATATATTGGTTTCACAATAGTACCGAGTACATTGAATACTTTTTCATCCATTCTTGAGATACTTGACTAAGAAGAATATGTTCCAGCTCCATCTATGTAAATATAAAAGAGGTAAATTCTCCATCTTTTTTAAGGCTGCATAATATTCCATTGTATACATATACCACAGTTTATTAATCCATTCATGGGTCGATGGGCACTTGAGCTCCTTCTCATGCCTTGGGAATTATGAATTGGGCTGCAATAAACATTCTGGTACACATATCTTTGTTGTAAAATGATTTTTGGTCTTCTGGATATATACCTAGTAGAGGAATTGCAGGATGGAACAGCAGGTCTGCTTTTAGTTCCCTAAGTGTTCTCCAAACTTCTTTCCAAAAGGAATGGATTAGCTTGCATTCCCACCAGCAGTGTAAAATTTAAATAAATAGGAAGACATGGATGTTTGTGGATTGGAAAAGAGAATATTGACAATATTCCCCAATTGATTTATGGATCATTGCAATTCCTATCAAAATTGCAGCTGACAACTTTTCAGATTTTGATAAGCTGATCTTAAAATTCACATGGAAATGAAAGGGACTAGAATGTCAAAATAATCATTAAAGGACTCATATGTCCCTATTTTAAAAGATACTACAAAGCTACAGCAATCAAGACAGGGTGATACTGGCATAAGGATAAACATATGGATCACTGGAATAGAACTAAAGTCCAGAAATAAATCCATACATATATGTGCAATTGATTTTTGATAAAGATACCAAGATAATTCAATGGAAGGATGGGAAGAATAGTCTTTTTAACAAATAATACCGAAATAA
Organism: Otolemur garnettii; assembly: GCF_000181295.1. Lineage (NCBI taxonomy): Eukaryota > Metazoa > Chordata > Mammalia > Primates > Galagidae > Otolemur > Otolemur garnettii. Next base: position 1,302,497 of record NW_003852646.1, on the reverse strand, counting down.
CAGGATACAAAAGATTGAAGGAGGACCCCTGTCTCAATACGTATATGTAAATTAACTAAAAATGGATCAAAGTCTTTAAGAGCTAACACTAAAAAACTCTTAAAGTTTAAGACTAAGTCTTCATTTCTTTGATATGACATCTATAACACAAATAACCAAAGAAAAACTGAAAACTTTTAAAAATCAAAGGACACTATCCAGAAAATAAAAGATAGCCCACAGAATGGGAGAAAATATTTTCACTTACTTGATAAGGGCCTAGTCTCCACACTGTACACACAGAACTCTTACAACTCAACAAATAAATCTAATAATCCAGTTTAAAAATAGGCAGGAGTTGAACAGACATTTTTCAAGGAAGATATACAAATGGCCGATATACATATGAAAAGATAGTCAATATCATTAGTCATTAAGGAAATGCAAATCAAAATCACAAAGAGAGGGTGGCACCTGTGGCTCAGTGGGTAAGGGTGCCAGCCCTATATACCAAGGGTGGTGGGTTCAAACCTGGCCCCAGCCAAACTGCAACAAAAATATAGCCAGGCGTTGTGGCGGGCACCTGTAGTCCCAGCTGCTTGGGAGGCTGAGGCAAGAGAATCGCCTAAGCCCAGGAGTTGGAGGTTGCTGTGAGCTGTGTGATGCCACAGGGCTCT